>NW_028278641.1:0-86369 GCF_059751315.1 Micrasema longulum
TCATCATATTGAGCATATTAGCAATTTTATAATTCTAAATAGTAATAGCATTTCCCATGTTATTAAAATTAAAGTAAAATTAGCAATAATATCCATCACTTCTGTCTAGAGACAGCGAGTTTTTCTGCATCATTACTGGAGATTTTAATCGTGAAATGAAGAGTGAATGCTTCAAGAGATTAAAACTGTTCCTTTAATAAATAATAATTGTGACAGGTAACGATAGTATTTTATTTACTCGAGACTTAATTATTGCACAATTTTTATTGTTTTAGATGAAATAGTTAAATTAAATACTGTTATTTAAATTGTAAACATTAATTAATTTGATCAATGTATTAGGTAAATCTGAAAATAATATATATAATAAAGACATTAAATTACAAATTTATCTTGAATACACTTGAAGTTTTAGTTCAGTTTAGTTTAGTTAAGTTCAGTCAGATGAATTTATTCACAACAATAAATGTTTCAGCTCTTTAACTTCACTAAAGTCAACAAATGGAAGAATTAAAGAAATATGGATGTTCAAACATAGAAAAAATGTTGAATGTTACACAGTGTGTAAAGTGGCCGCTTAAATCAGCTAATGACAGGTCATAAGCCCCGTAAATGCCTAGACTTCCATATTCCCTTATTTAAGGTATTCTTCATCCCTGTTGTAATTTGTTACTGGCAATAATGACTTAGGATGTAGGGATTAAGATCTTATTTAGGTGTTCATTGTATATATATATTATTAACTTTAGCGGCCTCCGTGGTGCAGTGGTCAAGACGCTTGACTCACACACGAAAGGTTCCGAATAATAATAATAACACACTAATAATTCATCTAACCGTTTAGCAACCATGATTCACACACGAAAGGTTCCGGTTCGATTCCCGGTGAAAACACAAAAATTAAAATGTAATTTTTCTCAAGCCTGGGTGTTCTGTGATGTAATTCACCACTGTAATTGGGCCTCCTGGCCTGTTGTGGTGCAAAAATAAATAAATAAATAAACTTTTAAATCTGGAAGTAGGGCACACATGGGCATATTATTACGTGTGGTCTAATAATAATAGTAAAATAGTAATTATTTTTTATATTATTTTATTTTAAAAAAATATTTGCTAGCTTAGAACGGGGAAGCTATCCCTAGCTAGACAGTTTAGATGACTGACCGCCAAAAATAAAAAATATGTACGTTTATTTTTTCTACTCAAGAAATCAATTGTATAAATAATTCAATGTAAATTGCCGTAATAAATATTATGTACAAAATAAAAAAAATAATGAATATGTTGTAATTTTAGTAACTCGATAAGCCTATTGACTTTTTGATGGAACACATTTTTTAAAAAACAAATTAATTAAAAATTAAGTAGCCACAGTACACACTGTAAAACTATTCATTTTGCTTATGCATGGACATAATAAAAAAAAATCTGACCTTGATAGTTAACAATGGATATGTCGGATACTCCTCTTAAAGTAGAGTTCAGATTTATAGCGGAAATTCGGACTTTCAGCATGTGCATTAAGGTTCATAGGTTTGTAATGTTGTTCTAGGAGACGCATCAAAAATACAGCATCCAATTAGTGTAATGAAATTGCGTTAAAATGAAATTCAAACATCATAGAGCATTAAATATAAAACATGATGTATTTGAAATGTTGCATACTTTACTTGACGAATATGTGTTTGGTTTCGGAGATCTTGTTTGAAATAACTACATTTTCGTAAGAATCCTTTAAGATAATAGTCACTTTACGAGCCTGCTATGTACCCACCGTTAGGTGAGGAAAAAAATCTTAGTGGCGGTTGAAAAAAAAACATACAATTAAATTTATATTTGTGGAATTTTTCCTTTTTTTTTCAAATATAATTAATTGATTTGTGGTCGAGTCAATATAACTTCGCGGTGCAAAATTCATTGAACTTCAATTTCCTTAATACAAAACGGTCGGTTTAACTATTTCTCGGCCATATCAAAGCTGGAATGCTCATTGGAATACCCCGTCCATTGGAATGACTTGTCCGTTTGAAAACCTTACTCTATTGTATTGACGCATTAGGGTAGAGAAAGATAAATGTGCGATTTCCAATTACAAATGCTCATTGTCCGGTAATAATTATTCACGCATTCATCTAACGCGCGATAAAATGGCCTTCGCCAAAGCGGGAATATAAATCTTGGACGAAAAAGGGCTTCCGCGGGTGGCTCGGAGCGTCTAATTACTCGACAGCCCCGGGGATCCTTGCTCAAGTCTGATCTTCGGACGATCGCTGCTCGAACGTTTTTGACTCAAAAATTAAAAAATAGTAACCTCAGTTCATCATTATTATTTCCCTATTTGTATTGTATTTATTTAAGATAGTCGAACAAATAAAATTTGAACATCTACTTATACAAAACAAACAGACAAACAAAACATCACGCCGTTTCCCTGTAGGGGTAAGCAGAGGGGATAAAACGCCATATCACTCTATATTTGCATACATACCTCGCTTCTTATATATTCATACATCTTCACATGCACGCACGCTGATTATTCCTACTTTTGACATGTCCATCTTCAAGTATTTGATGAACTTGATAGTGCCATGTCTTTCTCGGTCTTCCTCGTTTTCTGCATCAATCAGCATTTGCATCGTAGATCCTTTTAGCCATACTTTTGTTGTCCATTTGCTCTACATGTTCTAACCAACGCCGCACCTCTTTCTTGATTCTGTCGATAATGCATATTTCAGCCTTATAAAGTTCACAGATCTCGGCATTTGTGCACTTATCATATATCGTTTTATCACACATTTGCCTGAGGGATCGCATTTCAACAGCATTTAACCTACTTTCATCATCGTTTTTCCTATTCCATACTTCGCTCCCATACATTAGAGTTGGCACTAGAACTCCATTTTAAACTGCTAGTTTAGCCTCCCGCGTTTGCCAAAGTAGATTTCAGTGCACCGTTCACCCTGTTCCCGGCACTCACCCTCCTTTCAATATCTTTCTCAGTCTTTCCATCCCTAGTAAACATACTTCCCAGATACAAAAATTCTTCTACCTGATTCAGAATATCTCCTTTCACACTAGTTTTACCTTAACTACTTAATTTAACTTAGGCAATTCATTAAACATATTTATAATTCTTTTATGACACAGATTGTTTTTAGTTGCCTGAACTTTTGCACATATTGGTGAACAGAGGCCACTGCTATGTTACTTAATAAGAGTGTATCTGGATTATTTTTGTTACATTGAAAGTAGGGTTGTCCGCTTAGTGATCTTCGTTTGCCTACCGTACAGGAGGTCTCGGGCTTGATTTCTGACATATTCTATTAAAAATACGTATACTCTAAATATTTTATAGTCCCTTGACTGGCACATGAAGCGTGAGACTGACCATCTTACCTTTATGTAACAAAAATGAGAAAGGCACGCCGTGGATAATATACCAATGCAGTGCTCTATGCGTCATTAGGGAAGGTAAGGGAACGATAAGGGAAAGTATTCAGCCTTACGTTTTTGGTTCCAGTCCAGAAACTATGAAATATCCCTGTGTAAAACAACTTTTTAAATTAATATTTTACTTCAAGTCTTCCAAAAATCAAATTCAAAGCCTCAAACGTGAACAAAAAAACCTAAATTCGACGTTTATAATTAAAAATATTAAATGGTTCTAAATTAAATCACTCAAAAAATCAGAATGCTTAAAATAACAACAGAAAAAATATTTTTCATAAAATATATGCATTTACAAAAATTAAGGAACATTACAAGAAAATTAATTTTTTTTACAACGTAAAAACAATAATCTTATTTTTTGTTTTTTTAATGAAAGATACTTTTAATTAAATTTATTTATTATTTTAAATTAACTTCAAACAAAAAAAAAAATTAAAAAATTTGCACTTGTATTTACTAATTGATAATTTTAATTCGCGATTTGTATTTGCTATGAAATATTTGGGCTTGAACGCTTCTCAAGCGAAAGAATGTTGATTGGATAAATGCCAGGGTCCAGGAGTTTAGTTCACCATCGTATACTCCTTGGTAGAAACGCACGCAACACTCATATAATATTAGGACTTTGAATACAAATTAAATAAATAAGTTCTACTATTGCATCGATATTTCAATACATCGACCGAGAAAAAAAATAGGAAGAAAAAAAAGATTGTAAATTGTTTGATGAAGGAAAATATAAAGAAAGTTTTTTTTAAATAAATTACGTTTCTTGTTAATTTTTATATATGTTTTTTAAAATTTTATGTAATTAACGACTAAAAGGCTTAAATATGAGTACTACAATTTATTGAGAGTACAAACGTTTTGTGAAATTCGTGTAATTGTATTGTAAATGTACACAATATTTAAATTCATGATACATTATAAAAAGCACCATAAATAGAATAAGTCGGAAATTTAAAAAAATATCACACAAAAATGACAGTCCTTTGTGACGCATTTGTATTCTTATAGTTTTGGACCATTTTAATCCAAGTTTTGGCGGTCGAATTCTAACAGACGAAAATGAATCCTATTAATTTAGAAAAATAGATGACGATTTTCGATCCGCCAATTTAGTCGATTGTTTAACAAAACACAGCAGCAAAAAATAACACAGGGTAGATTTCAAAAAAAAAACATTTCATTAATCAATTGGCGGGTAGACACACGAAACCTTACACCATGAAGCCAACTAATCTCCACTAGATTTCTATAAGCGAAATTTTCACCCGCGAGAAGAAAGTAAATAAATAAAAACGAAAATTAAAATAATACATAACTATCCACTGTGAAACAGGCCCGTACATGACAGGCACAATCAATCATTTTTTTACTATTAATATTATAAATTATACATAATTCTCTTTTTTTGTAGATGTGGCCACTCCGCTGGCCCATAGACGAATTAAAGAGTGTCAAGTGTATTATTTTGTTTATGCATAAGTTTTAGCTCACATTAAATTAATTCTGCGTTATTTTAGTTATCTAAAGATAATTACAAATATGTTCAAACATTTAATTTGAAGTAAATAATTTACATTTCATGTATTTTTTTTGGATTTTTATTCTTAATTAATGTATTCTTATTGTTTTATTTATATCCTAAATTATTATAGTTTTTTTTATTAGATTCTATTGTAGCGTTTGTTATTTTAATTTAATACATTGAATCATGCATTTTTCTTATTCATTATTATTGCTTAGCACGGGTTTAGTCTAAAAAGCTGTAATAAATGCATTGATTTGCAAAAAAATCTAATTTTAAAATAAAAAATACACAAATATTTTACAAAACTACTTGTGTAAGAAAAAAACATAATTTTAAAGATAAACTCAAAGATATTTCGAAATCGTTTCGCATTTCAATTTAAAATTAAATTTTTAGAAAATAAACTTAATATATTGATACTTCAAATATAAAAATATCATATTTCTTAGAAGAAAAGTAATAAAACATTCTCTTTTGATTCTTTAAAATTAACACTTTTCTCTGAATGCATTTTAAGTCTCTGTTAACGATATAGTATTAAACTTATAAAGGCACATTTTTATGTCCATAATGTGCGACTTCAAGTCTGTAGCTGCCTCTTACATACGAAAATATTAGAGATAATAATGTAAGACAAGATCTGATCAAAAACATGATATAATAGTAAACTGGTTACTAACATTACATGGACAACTTCATCAGATGTAATCATCTAGTCACAACATTGTCACGATATTTTATTGATAAGCTTGATGTGATAAAAAAAGTGTAATAATTCATCTAACCGTTTAGCAACCATGATGTTTCATAAGTTAATCCTCACACGTCTTCGTTAAATACAAATGTATTTGATTTAAATAATGAAGTAAATGAATCAATAATAATTCATTTCTTCATTTAATGTTAATTGAGTCATTTCTTGCCAATAAACCCCGTATTTCATCACTGAAACTGAAAAAACTAAACTTTTAATCGTGGTTTCGTGGTTTCGTGGCTAAGGTCAGACTCACGTATCAGAGATCAAAGTTTCGTACGCCTTTTGATTCAAAATGTCTAATTATGAGATGTTTACAATTCGAAAATGGGTAAGTCGCAAGAACGCAAAATTTTATTTGAAGAAAAAAAATAAATGCAAATAATGATTATTTTATTGTGTATATTTTTATCAATAATTTAAAATTTTAAAAATTACGAATAATTTGATGAGTAAATCAAACAAACAAACAAACCATCACGCCGTTCTCCCGTAGGAGAAGGAAGAGGGGATAGAACGTCATAACGCTCTATTTTGGCATGCATTTTTCTTATTCATTATTATTGCTAAGCACGGGTTTAGTCTAAAAAGCTGTAATAAATGCATTAATTTGCAAAAAAAAATATCGCTTCCTCTACATTAATACATTTTCTCATGCACGCACACCCGATTATTCCTACTTTTGACATGTCCATCTTCAAGTATTTGATGGACTCAATCGTGTCATGTCTTTCTCGGTCTTCCTCGTTTTCTGCATCCATCAACATTCGCATCGTAGATCCTTTTAGCCGTTCTTTCGCTGTCTATTCGCTCTACATGTCCAAACCAACGCAGCACCCCTTTCTTGATTCTGTCGACAATCCATGTCTCAGCCTTACACACTTCACGGATCTCGACATTTGTGCACTTATCATACATCGTTTTACCACACTTTTGCTCGAGGGATCGCAATACTCATGAAAAAAAAACTTTTTTGTATTTTTTGTACTTGTATTTGCATTTATACTTATATATTGTTTGTGCATGTTAGAATAAATCTATGTTAACCCTAGAATGTAGACGATCTGCTACATACCGATAGTCGGTGTATAAAAGTGATTCCAAACATGTTTATCACCCAGCAACTAGTTTATTATATTGTATACATACAAACCGTTATAATTTATTTTAATAAGTCGCCCACAGGGTAAAAATTTTCGACAAAATATGAAACGAAAATTCTGTTGCACGTATTTTGTCAAAAGTGTAATTTAGCTATTGCCCACATTTATTTATTTTATTTATTTATTTATAATATATTAATAAAATAACATAATTAATACATGTTTTTTAACATGAACTAAAATATGCAATTTTTTTTAAAACTGAATTTAATTTATTTTTTTCATTACAATTTAATTTATTTATTCATTTCATGTTATATTTTGTTAATAAAAAAAGTTTGTTTTTAAATGTTTACACACAGCATTTGCTTTTTGTGGATCTCAATCAGATTTTTCCTTAAATTATTATGATTTTTACCCATTTATTTCTATTTACTGGATTTTTGGTAATACTTAAATAATATGAAATTCAATACATTTTCAAAAATCGTATTTCTACGTAAGTACACTTCTCGGTTGGAGAGAAGAACGGAGTTTGACGTTTGCAAAAAAAATGACATATTAAAAAAAATATTTATTTTATGTTTTGGAATTCAACCATTAAAAAGTACCTAGGTACCTTCTTAAATTAAATATTTGAATATTTTTAATTGAATCGGCATTCATTTCGTAACACTTTATTATAAATTATTAAATTATTATTGTTACACATTTTTTTTTAAATTGTGTAACACTGATAACAAAGTTTTATTTTCATAATTATTTAAATATTTGAATAATTGTATTTTTTTTTAATTTTGGAACTTAATCACAAACAAGTATCTAGGTACCCACTTATAAATGATAAGTCTTTTTCCGAGCTAATAGCTAGCAAGCCAACGTTCGGGGAGGACAACGTCTGACGGGTCCGCTAGTTCTCATATAAGTATGTACCAGACTATTTCAGCACATATTATACCAAGCTGAATAAGCCTTTTACCTAAAAACAAGATCGCGGCAAATATTTTACACGACACGCTTTATGTCTTCGCCAATTATTTTTTTGCCAGTCGGCAAAACGGGGATCGAACCCAAATGAGAAGCAATGTGACATTTGTGACAACCTAGCAGAAATTCCATTACCCTTACAGTTTGTCTTCTCTTTTCCACACATATATGGAGATATAATCATGGACGTGGATTCCATGCAATTTCCGTTATGAAAATAAATGGTACTATGATAAATATTTTTTTTTTTTTAATAAATAATAACGAGTACGTTCTCATGATTTACCCAAACATTTAATTTCAAGGGACCATTTTCAACGAGTTGTAAATAACTTACTATTAGAAAATGGAAATCAAGTTGGAGCAGAGTGGGATTCGAACCACGGGCCTTTAAACCGTGAGTCTTAGATACTAGCCACGAGACTACAACCCAAAAATGTATCTATGTTGATAGTTAATCTAGAAATAATTATAAAAATAAAAACGATTGAACGTAGTTACGCAAAAAGCAGCCAGCCATAGAAAAGTAACACTGACATAATGGCACTTTTGTGAAAAGAGTAAATAATCTAATCCACCCAACCCTTAAACGGTTTTTTACTTTGAAAAATGATGAATAATGCGTACATTCGTTTTTTAAATATTACAAAAAATTGTATTTGACAAGTTTTAATAATTTTTAAAGTCTGGCTGACCACATAATCTAAGATGTGTATTTTGCAGAAAACAGCCAGCCCTCGAAAGCTCTTATGTATGTTGTATCATTATGTATTGAACGATTTAGTAAATTTTTATCTGAGGGTACCTAATTGTAAATAAAAACATTAAAAATTTGTAAAAATAACTTCAAAAATAGTTAAATAATGTGTTATAGGAATGTTTGTTATTTTTTTACACCACCCAAAATATGAATGATACCTCATTCAAACATTGAATGTATGAGATGACATTCTTTATTAATTACAGATATTTTAAATTAATGAATGTATAAAATGCAAATACTTATGTAGTTATTCACTTTAATTTATTTCTAGATTTTCGATGGTATTAATCTTCCCATTAGCATATAAACCGTAAGATTTTTATACCGATGTGGGTGTTTTCTGTAGATTGAGAAATGTCGTTTTTGTGATCAACTCTTTTTTCATAAGTAGCGAAGTAATTTTTATAACACAAAAAAACGCCAAAGTCAAGTCGAAACTACGGTCAGCGTAATGGAGAACATGGAGGAAACCGTTAGAAAAAAAAATCGATTTTACAAAAGAAATAACATTCCTCACACTTTCTTCAGAAAAACGATATTTTATTTTGAATTCTCTCTCCGAACATTCCTTAAAAGAGTCGGCTTTTTTTAAAAATACTTTTTGTGCACAAGAAGGTCACAGGACTTTGAAATTGTTTAAAATTGAAAAAAAAACTCATAAATTATCCATTTTGATTACCGAAAAATATAACTTGACAGATCGCGTGCTTATTCCAGCGTTATACCACATAATATAATATCTTAATACCTAAATTAAAAACAACGACTGCACAACATCATTATACTTACAGAGAAATATTTTTCTTTAATGATATTAACAAAAATAATAAAAAGTACAGTCAGGAATACAATATATTTAAGAAAGAAGTAAAAAATTACATCTGTTATTCTTCTTTATGTAACACTGATTAAAAACATCGTTTATATTTTTAAAAATTTATTTATATTATTCAAAAAATATTATTGATTAAAATAAAATAATCTATTGTAAGACGTCACTCCCCATTATGTACACAATAATATTTTATTTCTTTTACGTAATGGGAAACGTTAATGTAAATATGTATATGTATTTGATTAATGTAAAAAATTGTATTTGGTTGTCATATTGTATTTTTATTTGGTATTAATAAAAAATATAAAAAAATTAAGATATGCAGGTATAAATTTCTATGGTAGCTATCCCAGATTTAAACTAAATTTAACTCTATGCGAAGTGTATAAGTAATACTTTTTGGTATACCATCATTATACTACTACTATTCTCAAGCTTAACTTTATACCCGGTTTATAAGTAAGGCCCACATAATAATAATAGTAGCGTCGGGCTCGTGCTGTAATGGTCAGCGCGCTTGCTTACCATGCAAGAGGTCTCGGGTTTGATTCCGGACATGGTTGATATGAATTATTTATTTAAAATGGTGATTTAACACTAGAATATTTCATAGTCACTGGACTGGCATCTGAAGCGTAAGACTGATCATCTTACCTTCACGTTACAAAAATAATTAATATACGATGCGATTAGTGTACCAATGCATCCTATGCACCATTAGATGCGGAATTGATTCCCATTCTGATGATGATGACTTTCGAAAATCAAAGAAATTTAAACCAAGTCAGAATGTTTAACGCAACATGGGCAAAATGAAGACTTACACTGGTCTACAAACTAACGACAAAAACAAAATAATTGAAAATGATCAAATTAAAAAGAAAAAAATCAAGGGTTCATAGCCCGCTTTACCACAGTTTGATTCCCATTCTTACAGCGATTGACTAACAACTCGTTAATAATGGCTCCGAAATAAAAATATTTCGGTAAATTATTAAAACGTAAAAAAAGTCTGTAAAAAACGCATCTTTAGTAAATAAACATTTTATAAACTTAGTTGATAAAAATAAAAATACCTTTTTTATTATTTTATTGATTGATTTAGTGTTTACTTTGTAGAACTCCATATTTAAACTTAAAATATAAAAATAAGACTAATTTCAGCCTAATGAATACTTTATTTTATTTTTGAAAATATAAAAACTAAAATTTTGTATACATATAAACATAAAGATATAAAATATAAAAACAACAGAATATATAAAAACCAAAAAACAAGACATTCGTTTGAAAATGCTTTAACAAGGCGAAACAGACACGAAATTTTTGTTTTTATATTTGTAAAAATAAAATAAAGTATTCAGTAGACTCAAATCACTGTTTGATTTTTTAAATTTTAAGTACAAACCTTTTTTATTTATTTCCATATTCTTTAATAAATCCTTCTTATCTGATATTTTTCCATCATTGTTATAATTTCTTCGTAGATGATATTTATTTTTTTGTGATTTTAAATATATTGGCTGATTTACTCACATTTATCAGTAATAATCTTACCACACAACTAAATCAGATTTTAAAGAAACTAAGAAATATAATATTTTCAATTATTTTGTATTATTGCGTGTGATAAAATAATATGATCTTATATTATCACAATAGATGAACATTTAAGCTATCGGGCATGGTTAGCGATTAATGGTTAATGTCCACCGATAGTGGTCAAAAATGTCTGCAGAGTTTATGGAATTCAATAACAACCTGGACGTCCTGTGTTCTCATTATCACGGCATCTGCAGCACGTGAATATATCACATTTCATACGTTTTTCCTAGACTCTGGGAAAATATTTCCAATCCCCAATAGTCAGACACGCGATAGGAGACATTAGAGATACATCGCACGATAGGTTTTTAAAAATTAATGATTATTTTATTTAGAATGCTATAT
The DNA here is from genome assembly GCF_059751315.1 of Micrasema longulum. NCBI lineage: Eukaryota > Metazoa > Arthropoda > Insecta > Trichoptera > Brachycentridae > Micrasema > Micrasema longulum. The sequence continues at coordinate 11,377 of NW_028278641.1, forward strand.
TGTCTTTACAATTTTTTATAATAAATACATTTTTCAATTACACCTGAATTATTTACTTAATGAAAGGTTAAAAAAGGCTCTTATATGAGCATTCAAAGGCAATTGTTCAAGAGAGCATGCTTTATTATGTTATTAAACATGTTAAATTAGTAAACGTTTTCAAGGGAAACTAAATGTTTTTTTTCTTTTTCAAAATAAGGAGAAATACTTAATTTCTTTTTATTTACTCAAATATTTATGTTTTCAGTCAATTTCCTTAAAGTCGTAAATAACTTGTGGTGGAAAAATATAAATCGAGTTGTGATAGAGTGGGATTTGAACCTCGGAGCTTTGGCCCGTGAGTCCACAATGCTATCGCGGGACCTCAACCCGGTTCAATATAGTATATCATTAGAGCGTAGTTATGCAGACAATTTTGAAAAAATGATATATTGATGTTATCGGGTGCAGTAAGGTCAATTCTATGTTTTGCTGAAAACAACCAGACCGCTTTCATACAAAATACTGTATTTATCACCTTCTGAAAATAACGTCGAACACCAAAACGGCATTTCTCAATTTACAGAAAACACCCACTGTACTAGAAAAATCTTACGGTACTTTAAAAATCATTACAACGTGACCATTACGTAATAAGATTCTTATTTGAAGTATTAAATACTAATGTGTTCACTGTTTATCATTTGTTAAAAGTCAATAACATTCAAACTGTTGTGTAAATTCGATTTTTCATACTTTTACTATTTTCTCAGTTTCATATTTCTATGGCTAGCTGTTTTCTGCATAACTACGTTATTTTTGGTTCTTTCGTCTATGTTTTTTATAAGCTAGTATTATGTTCATGAAATATTAAGATTGATGATTGTTTAATGAAATAATTTGTAAACTTTAGCAAAAAGGCGACCCGGCGAATAAGATAAAAAGTTGTAAATACTATAATAAATTGCAAATGATAATTTTATATATTTCAAAAATAAATATTTGGATTGTTATGTAAAAACAGTTTTATTTTGGAACTAGTCGGAATGGATTAAAAACGGGGAAAAATTGAAATAATAATACTAATTTTACGTAGTATTTATTTATTTTTTTGTATTTTTATAGAATAATATTTTTTGCATGATTGATATTTGAAATATGTAAGGAATTATATATGGCAATAAAAAATGCGAATGAAACTGAACTGGCGCTTGACTCGACCATTTACGAGTATCGTCTTCCGAGACCCTAAAAGGGCCGGTAATTGCAATTATAAGTCGCGACTATAATCTCCATTCTCATCTGGCGCACGCCACTTAGCCGGCACACTATTCAGTATGTACTAGGCACCCATGCAGCCAACTGCACACAGCACACTATGCAGTACTATGCACCCAGCACTGAAGGATGCCACAATCTAGATTTGCACGGCTAACTGACCCTCGCGTAGAAGGAATCTGAATTCCAGCGATCTTTTACGGGGCTTTTTCCATAATCCGCGGTCCTTTAAAGCGCCAATCATTAGCTAAGAATGCACTTCTTGGGTTAACCAATAATCACGTACCGAAATAAACTTTTAAACGGTTCAATATGCTTAAATACCCCGCATTAAATGCATTAATTCTTTAGATGGAGTCTGGAAAAGAACCATTTTTCATTGGTTAAAATAAATTGAGACAAATCAATTCACACATAATATCGAGCTATTATCTCCAAAACATCGTAACCAACAAAAACGGTATTTTAGGAGAGTATATTATTTGTTCAAATAATTAAGAAAATTTTTTTGAGAATCAAATTTTAATTTTAATATTTATTTTATTGATATCAATAATATCCGAAACACAGTTTGATCCTTAAAGAATATTCTTTAAAAATGAAAATGAAAAAACATTGTCTTGTGAAATATTTTCTTTGACAGTTATGGCATGGCGATCATGATTCGATATTATGTAAGACAATGAACTTAAAATTCTAACATTTTTGATTGTTTAATGCAATATTTTAATATGCATATGTTAAAGCTCTTTAAGCATAAATAAATAAGTCCACACAAAAAACAAGATTATATAAAAATAAACTAAACCGCTCTGTACGAGTATGTAATGTAAAATAAAAATAAACCTTAATTTTGTCATTATTATCATCATTCCCTTTCCACACCTAATGGTACATGGGGCACTGCATTGGTATTGATTGCAGCGAATCTTGATAAAAAAATGTTACATGAAAATAAGATGATCAGTCTTACGCTTCAGGTACCAGTCTAGAAACTATGAAATATTCTGGAGTGAAAACACACTTTTAAATAATTTTTTTATATCAACCATGTCGGGAATCGAACCCGAGACCTCTTGCTTGGTAGGTAAACGCGCTGATTATTACGCCACGAGGTCGACAAATTTTGTCACAAAACAAATTTTAACAGCTTGAAAACGAAATGTCTTCAAATGTGTTGGAAGAATTGACAAAATATGGATCTTGAAACATAGGCAAAATGGTGAATGTTACACTGTGTGAAAAATGGCCACTTAAACCAGCCAATGACAGGTCATAAGCCCTGTAAATGCCTAGACTTCCATATTCCCTTATTTGAGGTATTCTCCATCCCTGTTGTAATTTGTTAATCTTAATGTCTCCCGAGGGGGTGAAATCCAGTCTTTCGTCTACGTACATTTGGACAAACTCAAATATTGTATTTTCGTAGTTAATTATTATGACTTGACACGGCCATGGCCTAAAAAGCCTTAATAAGTTCATTTATATTTAAACTAGTGTAATTTTGAATAAACAAATAAATAAATATCTTAATTTCCACCCAAGGGTGTATTTAATTTACTTTCTTATAATCATATCTAAATTTATTGCAACAGAGAGGGAAATGATTTCTGAGAAGGGAATATGGAAGTCTAGACATTAACAAGGTTTATGACCTGCCATTGACTGGTTTAGATGGCCACTTTACACGATGTGTAACGACGTGTCATTTTGCTTATGTTTTAACATTTACATTTCCTTAATTCTTCCATCTGTTGACTTTTGTAAAGTAAAATACCAAAAACCTATAGTTTAAATTTTTTGTTCGTGTATAACAATGAGCCTTTATAAATCTGGAAAAGGTTATACATATCTTGGCACAGCGGTAGAATGGGAATGCAAATATCATCTTTATTCTACCACAATTATGAGAATGGTATACCCATCCTAATTTAAACAGCCTAGGCGCAACTTTATAAAAAGTTTATAAGTAAGGCTCATAATGTATTAACTATAATCGATAATAGATCTTTTTTTAAAGCAAATCAGGTGTTTTAAGCGTAACACAAACTTAAATTGAAAAAAAAAGTACGAGGTATATGTAGAAATGAGTGTGTTTTTATTCTGATTAAAAGAATACAAATATAAAATTATTAGGCACTTTTGTGGCGCATTCTGACAATTCAATTTTTGGTCACTTTTTCAAACAAATCTCGCGTTTTTTTGGAAACGGTGCGAGTTCTTATAATATTTGTTTAAAATAAATACTTTAATGCAACTTTATGATTTTTTAGACAATTTCTGAAAAATCCTGACGGTTTTCTAAAAATCCTTAATTACTTGTGCTGAAAAATGGGTACAGAGAGTTGTGGGAGTGTGGGATATAAACCTTAGACCTTTACGCGAGTCCTCAGATCTACTACATGGTATTACATATTATTAAAACGTCACTTGTTCATCATCAGTTTTAAATTAAAAACATATGTTTTGAAAACTTTTAAAAAGCTTGTTTTAATTCCTTCAAATGACGAAATGACGAAATATTCAAAAACAAATACCCGAGGTAACTAGGGTAGGGATTTTTTATAGATCATTGAAAGTCATCACATGCTTACTTTATATAAAAATAATCAATCAAATGATACATTTTAAATGATAGTTAATAAATTCAAATTATGAATAAAAACGCTTATATAATATATCGATGGTCTAGAAGACATACTGGTGGATTTTTAAAGCTGGCGCGATTGAAATACACAAACGCATTCTGTAGTGTCTGTGAATAAGCTCATAGTATGACATCGCACGGCATACGCATTATGAAAATACTATATGTCTCTTTCGCGCTCATACGTGCTTATGAGCGTGAAATAGACAACTATTGCTTTGTTAGCTGCTTCTGATATGGTATTAAAATATACACAGGATACTTCTGCGTTCGTCTGAATTTCGCTGCGATATTTAATAGTAAAAATATAATAATATGTATTCGATGTATTAAGTTATGGATAAAAACACCGGTTTATAAATAAATATTTTTTGTTAATCAAATCATGTATGGGTTGATTATCTAGTGCTGGAACTTTCGCAAAACTTACACAAAAACTTTTTAAGGTACAGAATATTGATTTTAAAAATATTGAAATTATATTAAAGGTTTTTGAAAATCTCGTTTGGATTAGAGCCAAAAAAACAATCAGTTAAAACAATGTCATATAGTTATTTATTTTTAATATTTTGTGTTCATTATAATAAAAATGAATACAGTATAAGTAAAATGGAGAGTACTTCACAAATATTAAATGAGCATGTCGTACCATTCGCAATCACTAGAACACTATTTTTTATCTCTTCTAAATGTCTAGTTGCATATTCATAATAAAAGACATAAAAACAAATATTGTATAACAACTTGTCAAATTTTAAACTGGTCTTCTGAAAAATTAACAATTTCGTTATTAGCAGGTTTGTCTTCTAGACCAGTGTTTCTTATTTTTTTTAAGCCGGCGGGCCGATGAAAATAGGAGAAAAATTTTGTGGACCGGTAACGCAGGTTTGAAAACTTTAAGTAATAGTAATTTATGTAGTATTTTGTTTATTGTTTTTTTTTTGTACTACTTCATGTATAGAAAAAACAAATGACCATTTTTTTGGTAGATGAATTTTAAAATGTGCGACAAGTATTTCTGCGGACTGGCAGAAAATATCAGCGGACCGGTACCGATCCACGGACCAGCGGTTGGAAAACGCTGTTTTAGACCATCAATATACCTACTTTTTATGTTTGAAATTCCATACCTGGTCAACACTTAGTTCACACAAGATCCTCAGATAACTCCCACGGAAGCTTGTGCGCCTGCGCAAACTGCTCCTTTAGCAAATATGTAACGGTTTTTATAACCAATAATTAATTTATTCACTTTATTGACATAACATGCAGTAAACACGTAAAATAATTGTGTCTGTTTTGTCGTCCTCGATATTTTTTTTCAATAAATTTCATATTAATGTTTGTAAGGCGACCTTAAATGTGAGCGTGTAATAATATCATGTTTAAATGGAAGGAATGTTTGAATAATCTGTTGAATTTTTCAAAGTACCTAATCCTCAATTAAAAAAAAGTTTTAAAAACTTATTTGGGCGCACCGCGTACACATACGTTTTTGCGTAGCAGTGAGTGAGTCTAATCAACAGGCTTATTCTGTCACAATTTCGTTTCGTAAGTTCGTTCGTTCGTCTCATCTCATACTAACGCAATCAAAACAATATTTCGCTCTCATTTCTTCTCATACGAAACGAACGAATTAGTTTCAGCAAAAGGCTAAAGTTAAGCTTCAGAGTGAAACGCCCATTCGTCTGAACTCGGAGAAGGCGAAAACAGCTGAGCGAAGCGCAAAAAAAATATTTAGCTAGTACACAGTTTTTTATAGAGGAGTGAATTTAATGGGTTTGTCAAGCTTTGGCGTACAACGTTTTTTTATTTTTATATTGGTTTATTTATTAAAACATTAGAATTTTACGCAAGATCGTTTAACTCAATTTTCAATAGTTACAAAAAATCAGCATGTTCTAATTAATAAAAAATACGCCTTGAAATTAAATTCCGTCTTAGAATTGTAGTTAAGTTTTAAATTTTATCTCCCCATGACTAATTGTTAGAGGGGTTTATTTTGTATTGAATTAGACGGAGAATTAGCTTAAAATGTCCAAATCAAAAGTTGAAGTAAAAATTTTCTATTGAATTATTTGTCCGTTTTTATTTTTCCTAGGACTGGCGTTTTAAATTACGATTTTCAATTTAGCGTTGCAACGACGCGACAGACTGTTGAAAAGTTTGGTTACATCAAGGAAGATTGGTAAAAATTGGCTTAAAAACAGCTCGGTTATTCTAGAACATGAATAAATAACAAAAAAAAAATAATTTTAAGTAAATTTTCTAACTAGGTTATATAATAAGAATCAATTATAATACCCACATATAATCAAAAAGTTTTTTGTTAAATAAACAATAATATTGTAACTTTAATAAAAAAAGTTTTTTTCGTGTTAGATTTTTATTGGCATACCTTCATATATTATTTTAATGGACAGTAAAAAAACAATAGAATTCAACGTAGCTTTTTGTAAAATGTTATTTAAAGATTATTTGAACATTGCGCACTTAAGTTTAAGTAAGTTTCAAACAACAGTTAATCATTTTCAGAAACAAAATCAATGGAAGATACAACGAGTGTGTTATTTTATCCGGTATGGGATCTTGGCATGTTACTTTAAGAACATGCCGTCCATATAACAGCGTAAAATGCGTGAGTTCTCTTCGCGCCGGTTCATCTTAAATGGCGAAATCTCAGCGCCTACAAGCGTATAAAGAAGCGCCGTTCTTGTCACTGACAGATTCACTTTGCCTCTTATAGACACGAAATGCGATTTTGCACCTTGTAGGCAATCATTTCGTCTACCGCGTTACACGCTGTCCGCTCAAACCACAAGCGCGTGAATCCTTTGCGGCGATGCGCGAAGTGTATTAGCGGCCTTTAAGGTACAATTAACCGACTTTGGTCTCTCCATACATTATGGACCAATTACAAACTGCAAGGAGAGGCCTAAATTCAATTTGTTTAATTGATCTTCGCCTTTCGGATCCCACAAAGGGTAATTATTGTGAATTTCGAAACGTGTACACTGTACAATCGTGAAGCTATTCAAAAGACGTGGAAGGATAGAAGCGGTTACTAAAGATATTTAGCCGGTATAAAGTTGGATGTTAACTTACAATAAATGTTAGTAAATAATTGTAAATGACTTACCGACTTTTCTATGTCTACCGGTTTTGAGACGTACCCGTCTCTTCGTCAGAATACTAATAACCCTTACATGCAAATCCCACTACTTCTTCACCGCAAAAGTCGCATAAAAACCTTCCAAATTTGAAATATTTCCATATTTTTTTATTTATTTGTAAAACATTTTATTTATTATTGTTTTTGTTTTATTTAGTACTATTTATAATATTTTTGTTAGATTTAATCTCCTGTTTCTTTTTGAAAGTCATTATGAAAATGGATTAGGTGATTTGCGAATCGAAGTTCTTATTGCGAAGACACCCTATATGGTATCTTCTAACGTAAACTTTTCAAATAAAGTTTTTCGTCAAAAATTGCATTTTAATTGGTGAGTATAACCTATTTTTGCCTTTATTTTTTAGTAGCAATTTACCAATACTATTACTTCTAAGAATATTGGTTGTATATTGGTGTTAACATAAGTTGAAATTGGCAGAAAAAGGATGAAAGCCGAATGAACGCAGTTGAAATGCGATCTCTTAGACGAATGTGTAAGAAATCAATGTATGACAAGGTAATAAATTATGAAATCAGGCGAGAGTGTAAATCTGAGTCAAGTATAATTGATAAGATTAAGAAAGGGTCCCTGAGATGGTTTAGTCACGTAGAAAGAATAGACGACAAAAGAATGGTAAAACAAGTATATATGGTGAAAATGAACGGTAACGTGAAACGAAGATGACCAAGGAAGACGTGGCATGATCAGATAAACCAAAATCTTAAGTATTGTCATGTTAAAAGCAGACAGAACCGAAGGCCATGTATGACAAGATGTATGAATGTGGAAGAAGGTAGGAATGTATGCCAGGATAGACGTGTGTGGCGGTCCATTATCTCTGCCTACCCCTATGGGTAAATGTCGTGATGGCAGTAGTAGTAGAAGTATTTGGCGCGTTTTCAAAAAAAAATATGAGATCCCGTTTTCAATTCGGAAACAAATAATGAAAATAAATAAAAAATAAATTTAAAAAAAAATATATCTAAGTAAATTAAATTTTATTATTTGTTAACTTATTCTAGCAGAGAGGGAAAACTTTTTTGAGAAGATAATATGGGAGTCTAGGCAGACACAGGGCTTATGACCTGTTATTGGCTGGTTTAAGTGGCCACTTCACACAATAAGTAACATTCAACATTCTGCCGATATTTGAACATCTATATTCCTTCGGATCATCTATCTGTTGACGTTTGTTACCTAAGTCTTATCTGATATACGAGGGGATTGGATCCATGCTGGTCGAGGTGCGGAACTCATGTCTGTGTCGTCTTTGTTCCGATCTCAGGTAAGGTGGGGGTAATTAATCCTTTACTAAACAGGAGTCACCGCACATGTCTGGAGCCTGAGGTTTTTGATTGCGGGTGCCCCTGTCAGTGGACATCTTTTGCTGAGGATTCCCCTTAGCACGCAATATACGTGTCTTTATTGCTTTCGCTTAATGAGGTAAAATTCTTCAATAATTACAGTTTGAGTGGGTATGAGTAGTGGCAAAAGTTGGTTTGCAATCAGTAGCTTTTGGGTAAGTCTGCTGCTTTTGGGTGAGTTGCCGGTGACTCGCCTTAAGTTTCACCTGGGGGCGTTCTAGTGCTCCAGAAAGTAGTAACTAACGCTTCCTATCACTGTTGACATAAAGGGGGCTTGAAATGGGTGAAGGATTTATTTATTTAATTTATTTATACTTCCATTTGTCTCTACCTTGTAGACGATGAGGGGTGGTTTTAGAGCGATAGTGAAAGGGACATTAAAAGTTGTAAATGTAAATATTGGTTCGCGCTTTTTCTTAATGAATTTGATTGGTAAAAGATGAAATATAATCAATTCATGCTAAAAAAAAATGCTTGCTTGTATGAGTGAATCCGAAGAAAGACATGTTGTCTTTAAAACAGATTCGGGTATGTGGTGGATGCTTTCAATGTTGACGTTTGTTAAATTAAAGAGCTAAAACCTGAATTGTTGCGGGTGAGGTAAAATTGAGTGAATTATTATTTTACCAATATACTAGGTATATTAACATACTTGTAAAATGTTAATATTAACAGCTCCTTAGGGGGTTGAATTCAGTCCTTGTCTTAAAAAAATTTGTCAAACTCAAAACCTTTCATAAAATCTGGTGTAAAAAGTTTGATGGAGATCAGGGTTTGAGTAACAGTACCGAGATAAAGAGTTGGGTCCACTTTATTTTCTTGTATAATGCAGAAACATGGAGCATCAAAGCAGCAGAAAGACGAAAAATTGACGCTTTTCAAATGTGGTGCAGAAGTCGCCAGCTCTAAATCTCATGGACAGCTAAAGGAACCGACGAGTCCTAATTAAGAGTATGCAATACTTCAGAGGATTGGGAAAATATCACGTACTACGAATACCGATAAAAACATTTGAAATGGACTTAGAATAATTAGTTGTATTTTCAAAAATCAATATGGATATTGTAAAAAATTGTTTTTTTACACCCTCACCCTCTCCGGTAGTTCGTAGTGTTCGTACACTTTACACACTACGTAATATTGACCATTCCTTCACAGCATTCAAAACATTCGCATTTCCTCAACTCTTCCATCTGTTGACATAGGTTCACTAAATGATACTTTTAAAAATAATAAATAAAGGAACAGTATTGGACATATTTTATTTGTTATATGTGTTAATTATTATGCTTCCAAAAAAAATAATATATTGTATTAAAAAATTAAGGAAAAAAAAAGTATTTCCAACAAATAAATGTTTCTTCACTGTAATAAACATTTGTAAGAAAAAAATTTAAAAAATTAAAATGCATTAAATATAATTAATTTAAGCAATATAAACCATAATCTTGTTAACTGTTTGTGTTTTCATAACTGTTTTTTTTTTTTTTTTTAATTTATTTTTATTATTGTTTTTATTATTTAGTTTTGGCTAGACTGTAAGAAAATGCTAAGAGTTATAATTCCGCCCTTTAACTTTGTATACCTTTGTTATTATTTTTGTATTTATAACGTCGTACAATATTATGGTTAATTAAGATTTATTATTATGAATAATGTTATTTTTAATACACAAAATTTGATTGGTTTAGATGACTGAACAGATTTAAAGCTCGCTAGGGAGGAAATTTAGCCTACCTTTAGAGGTTTGGACATCTCCAGTTGTTAAATTATAATATTTAAATCTTCCATTACATATTACAATTGTTTAATTATGATATTAAAATCTCGCATTCCGGCTCTGCGTTTTGGACCGTGAACTCGCGGACAATGCCTTAATCAATGTCATATAAGTCAACAATTAGGTACAGAACACATGGCATTTTACCATGGTGATGTTATAAATATGGCGTGGTGACTCAATCCTCAACACAATGCCATGACCGGTATTAGCTCTACATAAATATGAGCATCAAAATTATTTTAAAGGAATATCAACAAAAAAAGTCTTAATGACCAATGAAAATTAACAAGCGAAGGACTTTCCATGCGTAATGTGGTCGAGGTACCAAAGCAAGTATCGATCATAATAATCATAAGTTTTAGAGACATGCTTATTTGCATATGCAATGCACATAAAAATTTGACCACATAACCGAATACCGCACGCAACTACACGGATTAGTTTTGGGCATAGAAAAAACATTCACATCCTATCACTTCTTCGTAGTATTTTGAATTTTCTGTTTATCTGAGAGACTTCTTCCAATTTTATCACAATATGGATTTTTTTTTTGTCTTAAAATAGTACAAACATTAAAAATGAATGTCCTCATATTAACTTTTATCTAATTTTTATTAAAACATTTACTAATTATTAACATTTTCAAACAATATAAGTACACTTAAAAAAGAAAACTTCTATAAAGCCAACACGAATAAGATTACTTTTTAAAAACTAACTTATCTGCTAAACACATGTTTTTTTAATAGACATATGTAAAAAAATATTTTTTTGCTCTCTTATTTCTAATGGTATTTCCTTATAATATAACTGTACAGCTCGGTGCATCAACGAGTTCTGTGTATTTGTTTTCCTACGAAATGGTAGTCTTATTTACAAGTTTATTTCTTGTTTTATAAACATGTTCACGTTGATTAGAAAAAACCTTTTGAGTCAACTCTTTTGTCTTCGTTTTTGTAGTGACTGAACCCCTTTAATACCCACTCACCGCTTTTTTATTGTTGATGTATTGGAATTCTTAAATAACGAACCAAATAAAAAAAATGGTTCACGTCGAGTAAATCGCTATTGTCACAAAGTCTTGTCCATGCGTGTTCATACGAAAACAATGCGGCCACTGGCGGCTGCGCACGGTGGTGGGGGTGTTTTATGCTGTGTCTGCCCGTCTATCTCGGTGGCGATGTCTCGGGACAATTTTTCGTCCTACAAATGTTGTTTATCCGTAAACAACGGTCGGGTCGTGGAGAAAAACAATATTGTATTGTCCACGCGTAAATAGCATTTAAATATTAAATTTAAATATTTATTTACTTGTTTTACAGAAACAAACAGTCGACAATGATATAATAACATAAAAAAGATACGGTTTAAGGACAAACAAGCAAAGTTTCTAAATAAAAATCACTTATATTAAATTGTTGTACAACAAAAGGGTGTGTTTGTGTGTATGTGAGAGTAAATGTTCAGGTGTGTGTAAGTGTGAGTGTCATTAGATAGCAAGTGAGATCGTATCGCAGCCAGAAAGAATCAGTTTTAATTTATTTTTAAATAAATCAAGGGGCATGTTAAACATATCAATAGATGAAAAAAAAGCATTATAGTTAGAGCAAGAACAATAGAAGAAAGAGTGTTGTGTATAGTTAGTGTTACAGACTGGCAGATGGAAAAAATACTTATTTCTTGTTACGCGAAAAGGGACATTAAGATCAATTTAATAAGTGAAACTCTAGGATTTCAAAATCAAATATAAACAAATGAAAAATATCTAAATAACTGATAAATCATAAGTGAAATAGATTTAAACATATGACACTGTTAGTGTCTGTTAGATTGATATTTACTTATTTTTTTATGTACAAACAATTGCCATTAAAACAAATACTTGAATACCATAACAAAAATATTATAACGGCGAGTTCCTCTATTATACGGAAAAAATCAAAAAATATGGGTCGATCTTTGATGACTACGCTCACCACTAAAGATAATAAAATAAAAGCGTAAAGTGACTTAGAAGATAGACACCTGGATTGAGAGTTGTTTCATTTGACCCTAAGTCAATACCCGCATAAAGTTTGGAGAGTTACGGCTGAGGAAAGTATGCGAGGCATATGCCATAAACCACAGCGCGCATATCTTTAGAGAGCATTCCATACGAATTCATACGCTGGTATGTGAACATATCACTTGCACAATAAAAGAAATCATTTGTTGGAGGAGGGGGAGTCGAAAGGGGAGGGGATACAGTCACACGGCCAAAATTTAAGATCATTCGGACTCTTTATATTATCGAGTTCGCGTGGACAGAGATATGCGTGTTATGTTAGTCTTACCATGCGTTAGGTCAAACGGGACAATTTATTTTTACTGCATGTTTTTTTTAAATATGTGATCTGTAATATCATAATCATGTCTTTATTCGCATCCAATTGTGCATAACCGAACGCAATGGTATCTTTTGGTGTATATAGATCATTTGTATCGCGAAGGTAAGATGATCAGTCTTACGCTTCAGATTCTAGTCCAAAAACAGTGAAATATTACAGACTCAAGCCACTTTTACAATTTATATTTCATCTGTACGTCAAAAAGAATCCGAGACTTCAATTATGGTAGGCGTAAGAGCCAATTATTTCACTTAGATGTGGACTTACGTATTTCTAAGCGATTATTTTTTAGGATGTTTAGCTAACTGTAGCCATCGAGTCAAAAACTCTCATCTGGGATTCCAGTTTTTGAACACAGATTTGAATTCTACGTTCAAACGGACATGCAGTGAGCTATATGGAAAAATAAATATTTGCGTTTTTATGATTCACCCAAGTATTTTAATTTTGGGGACAGTTTTATGAAGTCTTTCAACTCGTTTTATTTTGATAATGTTCATAAAGGTATTTAAATTTCATTCGACATTTGACTAACTTCTTTTTTCTGTCGTAATAACATAAAAGATGATGTATCGATAGCAATGTCAAAATACATAATACAAAATTTTTGTGAGAACCATTATGACGTATACTGCACGGGCGGACACTGTTTGTATAAAAGGGCTACTCGAAACAAAACAAAGTAGTTAAAAATATAACGGTGACCTCCGTGGTGTAGCGGTGAAGACACTCGACTCACGCACGGAAGGTTCTGGGTTCAATTCCCGGTGAGAACACAAAATCAAAGTTGTTTTCTCAAGCCTGGGTGTTCTGTGCTGTTATTTACTACTGTAATTAGGCCTTCTGGCCTGTTATGGTGCAAAAAAAAAAAATACTTTTGTTCAAAGCATTAATTTTGTGGTCAAACGTTTTAATCAATGTAAGTAAGTATTAATATATATCCACTTTCCGCTTTTTTTGTCTGGCGGTCAAAATTTTACATTCTTATAAGAGAAAAAGAACTTAAATAAAACAACATGGACAGTAGGCTCCTCCACAAGAGTTATTCAATAACTGTAGGTAATACCGTATTTGTAACAAAAATAAAATGCACTACTATTTAAAATATTTTAAAAAACATGGTTGACACAGTATTGTGGGATGAGGACGTAATCGAATGCAGTTATAACGAAACCAATATTAACAGTTATTGTATACCAAACACATGTTTTTAATTTTTTTAAAGGGAAATATTTATGTCCAACAAGGATTCACTTAGTTGTAACTATCGGAGATGTAAGAATTAAGGTATTTATCACTCAAATTTGAGTGTTTGGCTCAGAAAAAGAAAAAAAAAATGCTATTAAAAATTTTATATTTGAAGCACTAACTTTGTGGTTAGTAATTACCTTTTTTTTCTAAACAATTATCTGATTCCTTACAATCAACTATTAAACCTGCTTTCTACACAACTAATACTATAGGAACATTGTTAAAAAATCAAAAATACAAAGTCTGGCATGTACCCATTAAATTGTAATGATTCATTTGAAAAACTACCAGAAACTTCAATATTAAAGTAAAAGAACACTTAAGGTGCCCTAAATAATAATATTTTTTCTGAATTCGCAAACCATATTATAAAAAATAACTATAATTTCAATAAAACAATAAATATATTTAAAAAAATAAAGACACTGGATTAAAAGTACTTCGTGTTAAAAATAAAATATGAAAATAAAACATCTTTGAAATCTTTAAAAAGTGATTTATAATAAGAAAAAAAAAATAATAACCAAATAAACAATATTTTTTTTAGTCCACTTCTGTCTAGTTTCGAACGAATTCATCTCAAATTACTTGGTGGTTTTTCCTAAAAGGGTTTTAAGGAAAAAAATACTTCAGGGAAAAAGAACTGATTTATAAGCTCCACATGTATTATTTAGTAATAATGGATAAAAATAAAATAGGAAAGAACTAATTAGTTACGTAAACCTTGGGAATGAAGCTTCTTTGCTTCAAAACCGGTCGGTGGAAAAAAATAGGGGTTAAAAGCAAAGTTGTTTTATTTATTTTATTAAAACTAATATTTTTTAAATGAGCAAAATTGTAAATGAACACTCCGTACATTATAAGTTTTTCAAGTTTCGTTCTTAAAGCCGTAGTCAAATTAGTTTTAAATGTCTATTAATTTTAATAAAATAGGGTTACAGGGTTAGTAAAGTTATCATTATTACCACTATAAATAAGTTTTAAATATTTTCTTAATAGTCTTATTAATAATCAATTTTATTTTACAACGCGCCAAAGAGGCATTTACAAAAATAACACAGGTAAATTTCTACAAAGTAACTAATAAAAAAAAAATTTTTTTTTTAAAGATGTGTGGGAACTAAAAAGCATGCTGCAATACAAATAAAGAAAAACTTAACTTGACAAAAAAAGAAAAAAAGTAATGTTAACACATTGGTTATATACAAAAAGATACAATATTTTATTTTTATAAAGAAAACAGCAAATAAAGTGAAAAAATGGTTAAAATACGAAATAAATAAAAAATGTATTAACACATATAAAAAATGAAAATTAAATAACCGTAATAGAAGGTATACGATAGATACATGCCGAAAACAGAAAAAATATCCCATGAAAAATAAATAAGGTTTTAAATCAACTGTAATTAGTTTGATACAATGTATTCAAGTATGTTTTAAAATGAATAATTATTGTTGTGGTAAAAAATTCTATATCACAGGTAAATTTGTTAGGCTTTTAAGCTAAGCTTTTAGCTTAAGGCAGACCCTTTTCTTTCGATTTCCGATATCGATTTTAAATGATTTTTTGTCAGACGGGGATAAATAAAAACGAGTTTTCATGACTAAATAGTTCAAAGTCAAAATTAACGCCGATATTTTTATATTAATCATATTGCGAACTCCCTACAGTGAACACGCACAATATAATTCAATATTCAATATAAAGTCGATATTGTCGATCGAGAGTGAAGTTTTCTGGTGGTACGTCACTATTGCGGTGACTCAACAATAAAGTACGGCATTTGTTTCCTATACTAAAGCGTCAATATTTACAGAACTTTATGCAAACGTCAAAAGTTTCTTCTTAAGTTGACTGTAGAATAGTGAATGTAAACGTTTAATCGGATAGTGTGGTGCATAGTTCTTATTTACGTTTGTGAATGATGTTATAGTAATATTTCGTTAATCAAGGTAGCTTTGCAAAAGGGATTCAAAGCAGTATATAATGGAGAACTTCAGCCCAACCGGAAATTTTATACGAAAAACGATTTCTTATGCGTGGTAAAAAAAAAATATACATTTTACTAAAAACTAATTACTTTGAACGACGTCACAAGATCATATGAATCAACCAATGATAAGAGAGTTGTAGAAGATTTCCGGTTTACTTACCCTCAATAGACCATTGCGCAGAATTGACCGAGAAGGAGCGGAAGAGAACTAGAGACGTCACACGCGGAAAAAAATTTGAAAATAAAAACCTTAGAAAATCAAAGCGCTGATAATACGATATATTAAAATTTTAATAAAAAAAATAGGCTAAGCTTAAACAAAAAAAAAAAACCACTGAATTTCATGGTTATAAGTTAAACTGTTTTTCTCGTCATTACGAGCTAATTTTACTATATATTAATTGTTCTGGTTTACAAACAATAAATAATACATACGACATTGGTATAATAATCACAATTTGTTATATTAAGATATTGTTCATCAATAATAAGTAAACATAACAAGCACAAATAAGTAAAAAAAAAAGGTGAGTATTTAAAAAAAAAAATTATAGCTAAATTAAATGTTCGGCTGCGTGGCGTTATTGTTAGCGCGTTTGCCTACTATGCCAGAGATCAAGGGTTCGATTTCCGACATGGTTGATATAAAATATTTATTGGAAAGGTTGTTTTACACTAGAATACTTCATAGTCCCTGGACTGGTACCTGAAGCGTAAGACTGGTCATCCTATTTTAACGTAACAATCAAAATATCAAGATACGCTGCGATTGGTGTACCAATTTAGTGCCAAGAGAATCATGATAATAAATATTCCTCTTACATGGTAAGCAAACGTGCTGACTACTAAAAGAAATAATGCAAATCGATATTGTGATTTTTATAATTTTTGATATTATGTAAAACTGGTCAACTGACCTTCATGTAACAAAAATGATCAAGATACGCTGGGATTGGTGAACCAATGCAGTGCCCTATGCACCATTAGGTGCGGAAAGGGAGTAATGATGATAAGCTTAATGAAATTCGATCAATATTATGAAAGTAATTACAATTAATAATACCAACAGCTTATTTCAAATTGTTTTACCTCACTAATAAAAGACTATTTGATTTTATAAATTGCGTGACAGTTCCAGAATAATTATTTAATTTATCGTTAAAGATATTAATATCAGCATTACTTTTTACATAATTATATAATCTTAACGTATGTGATAATGCATTAAAGTGCGCCATATTATTATTGAAAGTTGGAAGATAAAATGAAGCGTGTGATCTCAATCGCCGATCGGGGACATTCAGGAGTACGTTCTTTAAACAAAATTTAGAATAAACTATTACAATTAATAATATTTTTAAGATACTCCAAGTCTACAATCTGTTTCCGAAATTCCAACTTATCTAGATATAAATGTTCTATATGCTGATCATAAGACGTAAGGGTTCTGCCCAGGGTACATTTAAATTATAGGTTACGAAGAATCTTTTATTCCACGGAATCAATTAAATTAATGTGAGTTATGTAATGTGGTGACCTGACTATACATCCAAATGCCAAATGACTACGGACTTATGAATTGTATAAACAAATTATTGGTGCCTCAAATTTAAAAAGTTTACACATTCTTTATTATCTAACGGTCTTCAAGGCTTTTTTAAGTATAATTAAAATTAGTGTAAAAAAGTACAGTTTTCTCTTAAATGGCGTCGTGGTAAAAAATTGCGTTCCTGGCATCCTAGCCCCATTGGAGCCACCTTTTTTTAAAAATGTCTTATGTTTAATTTTGATTTTTGTTATAGTTACATGGTTCATAAACTGTTAATTGGTAAGTAAAAAATCTTTAAATTACAAAAATATTTTTTAATCAGTCTTAAACAACAATATTGACAAAATTAAAAAATGTAAAGACAGTGTTTTGTAATTTGACCCATGAAAAATATTTTTGTTTTCACAAAAGAAAGGATGTTTTAAAGAAAAAAATAATTTTAAAAAATCATAAACTACAAAGAAATAACAATGGGTAAAATATTTTTTTTTTTAAAACTAATTGAAGCAGATTTTGAATACTCTGACGGTAAATGTGTTGCAAATGGGATTTTTACATTTAAAACATAAATGAATTGTCTTTGCACGCTTGCCAGAAGGACACGCAAAACATTTCCTAGTATTGCCCTCCAAGACTTGTTGTGGCTCAGCCACTGGTGATGATGTAGGATAATTATCATTGAGCTCTTCGAGAAAACATTGTTCTATTTCATCTTCTTAGTCAGTAGTACGAGCCCTGGTACTGCTTGGGCCGGCAACTTGTTTATAGATGATGGATATATCACAAAACAAATAGTTACGCA
The DNA here is from genome assembly GCF_059751315.1 of Micrasema longulum. Classification (NCBI taxonomy): domain Eukaryota; kingdom Metazoa; phylum Arthropoda; class Insecta; order Trichoptera; family Brachycentridae; genus Micrasema; species Micrasema longulum. Next base: position 29,586 of record NW_028278641.1, read on the forward strand.
AATAGGCGTCTTAGCCCCGCTGGACCCATTCACTTGTTTAAAGTGCTATTTTCACTGCCCCAATCGACATGTCCTCTAACGAGTTAGTACAATTGCACCTCGACTAAAGGAAGATACTGAGGAGGGAGATTCTCTTCCACAAAAAACGCGAGATTAGTGGAATGAACAAAAATCAACATGGGTCCGAAGGGGCGAGGACGCCAGTTAATAGTTATGAATGTTTTTTTTAAATAAGATGATTTTTTTTTACTGGGTTTTCTATAACAATGAATATCTATAGGAGGAATATACATAAATGAAATTCTAAGGGAAGAGACAATTGCATAAGATTGTTGCAAGACATCTGTCTTGCAGGTTTTGTCTTCAGCAGATCTGATGTCAACAGATGTCTCCCGCGTGTGGTCCGTGACGGTATTATTCGCCCGTAAGATCAGTCCATATCTCTCGAGATGGACAAATGAACAACTTGGTCCGTACTGTCACAAAGGTTTTCTGTATCACTCTGGCTGTGATTAATGGACTGTTGACCAAAAGTCGCGTGGGTCGATGAGATTGAAAAACCACGAGTCGGACCTTGTAAATATTGCAAAGTGACGCATTTTGTTACCAGATTATTTTCATACTAATTTTAATAATGTTTGAAAGATAAAACCTAAGACAAATAACAGAAAAAAAGCAGTCACAATCATTTTCACATCTGCATCAAGAAATTTGAAGGGCAATCATTGTTACCCGGATGAGGATGCTCGGTGTAAAAATTAAAACCGTTGCGCGGTAAAAATTAAAGCATTTAATTTTACAGTGAAGTTTCTCGAAAATGTATTAAAAAATAAATACAAATTATTTTGATAAAATGAACTACTTTAAACGACGTCGCTGGTTCTCCGAAATCAATAAATGACAGAGTGTCATCATGCATTTCCGGTTACCGGGAAGCCAACCCACCAATCACGCCAACTCACCGTAGAGAACTTTCGATGTCATAGGCTGAGTAATTTTAAAATTACAAAACTTTTTAAAATCATAGCGCTAATATAATTTTAAATGATTTTTTTTTCAATAAGGCTACTTTGATAGTCTATGAACAAAAATTTTTTTTTTTAAAAAACACCGAATCTCCTCATTGTCATGTATCAACGATTATTTGTAGAAATAGGTTATTATCATTATTACGGATAGCTTACAATAAACTATTTTTAAACGAATAATAGAACCCAATAAGCGCTTGTTAAACAAGAGTTAATGCAATATTAAAATTGATTTTTTTATTTATTTAAAAATTAAAGCTAGATTTCTTAATAAAACTATAAAAAGGTATCTACATGAAACATGCGAACATAAACTTATACTATATAATCCAAAAAATTGAAAAACAAGGATAGAAGTAGCCTCTATGCTGTTAAAATGTATTACGTAAGACTGAGACAAGAATTGAAGACGAAATAAAGAAATGAGTGCTGCGTTGGTTTGAACATGTAGAGCGAATGGACAGCAAAAAAAACGTCTTAAAAAATCTACGATAAGAATGTTAATGGATAAAGAAACCGAAAAATACCGAGAAAAACATGGCATGTCCAAATTCAAATAAAACTTGAATGGACATGTCACAAGTCGAAATAATCTATGGGCGTGCATAAAAAGATGTATGAATTTAGAGGAACCGAGGTTTGCATGAAAATACAGAGTGATACGGCGTTCTATCTTATTCCCCTAATCCTACAGGGAAGCGGTGTGATGTTTTGTTTGTGTTTGTCTATTTGTGATCAGATATCTCAACATACAGATAAAAAAATAAAAAAATTAAAGCCTACGACAAGTCATTATTATGTTCTGGTCAATCGCATTTCAAAAGCACTAAATTTTATTCCTTGTTTGTTGAGTGTATGCTTTATTTTAAAAATTCAAAATTAAGGGCGGTCGGCATTAGGACAGTATTATCGATAGCTTAATAATTTATTTAACTCTCCCTTCCTGGTGACGTATAGCTTGTATAACTTGTATACATCTATCTCCCTTTGTTAACCATGGAGTTGATACAGTGCTTTATTTATTTAGTTTTTTATTGCATAGTTCTTGGCATGAACACTTGACAAACTTACTACTATGCTCTATTTTTTATAAATTTATTGATATCATTCTAACTTTGCTAGAATTCCACTCGTCCATGCGCTTTGTAGCTGCACGATGATTGGTTATCTAGCTTTCATATACCAACTTAAAAATACCTAAATTTTATAAATGGGGTCTAGAATTCCAATCGTCTATGCGCTTAGTAGCTGCAAGACGTGTTGTAATCTTACTCCTTTTTATTATTCATATTATTTTTATTTTTTTTTAGTATCATTAATACACTAAATTTATTTGTCAATTTTTAAAATATGTAAATGGGAGCTAAATTTCTAACTGTCTATGCGCTCTGTAGCTGCAAGACGTCCTGTAATCTAGCTCCTATCTGTTATATTTTTTTATTGATCTTAATTGAAAACGAGTAACTAGAATCCCAACCGTCCATGCGCTCTGTAGCTGCAAGACGTACTGGGATATTTATTAATTGTACAGCGCCCTTGAGGTGATTTTCACAAAAATGGCGCCATATAAATTATCCAACTGTATATATATATATATATCTAATATCATTTAATAAAAACTTGGTTAGGTTTTTCGGTATTCCTCTGTTATACGTTTACGTATTGATTGAAATAATTTATTATTAAATAATTATTGGGCACACAAAAAGCATTTTGTAACAAATTGGAGATGAATCACTAATACATTCAAAAGTTTACCGGTGCACCGTGGTGTGACCTCTGTCATATATATTCGTAAGAGTGCCGAATTTACGGTTGTCTAAAACACTTTTTACGTCTCACTCTCGATGCTATTGGTATATTAGCGAGCAAGAGAGATAAATTCACGCGTGATGCAGGCAAGTAGCAAAGTAACCTATACCATTGCTAGAGTACGCCAATTTTTCGCAGTTGCTTTGTTGGGAGCGGTCTCTCTGTTCGCTCTGCGAACGTCAGCGAATGGTTTTTCAATCTTTTTAGCAATTAAATTAAAAAAATATCGCCTTTGAATTCAAATAAATGATTGAAATAATTGCCCAGGAATATTTAAGTTTTCCGATTAAGAATCACTATTTTTTGCATGTGTATTGACTACACAGCACCTTAACGCGTGGACGTTTTTGGCGCAGTACGGGAAAAATATGTCAATAAATACAACTTGTTTAAAAGTTGTGATGTACCACTTAAAAGCAAATGAATCAAGATACTGACACATTACAACAAAGATGAAGAACATTTAAGAGAAGGTAATATAGAAGTCTAGGCATCTAAAGGGCTTATAACCTCTCAATGGCTGGTTTAAGTGGCCATTTTACACACTGTGTAACATTCACCTCATATTTGAACATCTATATTCCTTAATTTTTTTCATCTGTTGATGTTTGTGAAGTTTATGAGCTGAAACCTTTATGTATGCGGGTGAGATTCATCCAATTGAATTATTTTACTAACATACCAGACAACGCCTGATAATGTTATTTTTTCAATTTCTATACTTCTTCATGGACCAGGTGGATTTATCAACAATATTTTGAGTTTGTCCAAATTTTTGTAGACAAGGAATGGATTCGACTCCCTGGGGAGCTGTTCATATTAACATATTACAACAGAGATGAATAACATTTAAGAGAAGGTAATATAAAAGTTTAGGCATCTACAGGGCTTATGACTTGTCAATGGCTGGTTTAAGTGGCCACTTTACACACTGTATAACATTCACCATTCTGCCCATATTTGAACATCTTTATTCCTTCAATTCTTTCATCTGTTCATGTTTGTGAAGTTAATTTTAACGTTAATTTAAAATGTTTGTATTCACGATTAATGCTTACTCAATTTGCATGTAAATATTTGAATAATAACTATCCTTTATGTGTCACGGCTGGTAGCAGAAAAATAAAATCTCGCTCCATTAAAAGTAATAATTATAGCTCACCTTCCCTTCATTTTCGGTATTAATTTACATACTTATAATGATGTTGGGAAGTGGAAATTCACACAGAACTCATTTAAGCTGGGATACGACAGGTGACAGTAAAAATATATGGACTAAGTAATTTTCATTATTATCTTCGATAACATTTTTTAACACACAATAATTATTGATTTTTATCAACTTAACATCATTAATTTTTTTCTCAAAACGCACGAAAAACATCATTGAATAAATGCAGGTACAGCTGTTAGTTTAAAGTTACTTAATCTACCCCTTATCATGACATTATCTTCATATATATGATGATCAGCCAAAAGCTTCTCATCGGGCAATTTTACAAGCTAAGTAACGACCAGAGGGAACACAAAAAAATCATTTATACATATCTTTACGTATATAATTCCTCTGTACTTGTGATGTCACCGAACTCCTCCTAAACGGCTTAACCGATTTACGTGCGGTTTTCAGAAAAATATATATCTTTGCGCCGTATGTGTTCGTATTTTAAAAATTTTCAATCCAATATGTAAAAAAGAAGTAAGGAGCATAAATGTTTTAAACATTGATAAACCAGGGTTGCATTTGAGGAGAATGCATTTACAAAAAAATGGAAAGATGTTGTTTTTTTGTGTATTAAAAAGTTTGTTATTGAATATTTACAAACAGCATTTATTTTTTGTGAATCTCAATCAGATGCTTTCCTTAAATTCCTTATAATTCCCACCCATTTATTTATTTTTCCTGGATTTTTGGTAAAACTTAACTAATATTAATTTCAATACATTTTTAAAAATCGTATTCCCACATAAGTACACCCCTGTGTTGGTGAGAAGACCGGAGTTTGACGTTTGCAAAAAGAGTGCTTTATTTGAAAAAAAAAAAATTTATATTTTGGAATTCAACTATTATCAAGTACTCAGGTACCTACTAAATTTAAATATTTGAATTTTAACAATTTTTAATTTGGGAATTAAATACGAAAAAGTACCTATGTACCTACTTATCAATGAAAAGTATGTTTTCAAGCTAAAAGCAGGCAAACCATCGTTCGGGCAGGACAAAGTCTGTAGTAGTCTGTCCGCTAGTATTGATTATTTAACCAAAAATATTAACGATTTGTCCATATTTATTTGCGTATTTTTAACATTTTTGGTACCTATAAGAAAATATTTGATACTTGGAATAACTGTACTGAATCGAATGGCATGCTAACGTGCTTCGACCAGATTACGATGATATTCTTGCTCATTTTTAAAATCCTATTTTTATTGATAAGTGCCATTGTTAAATAAGTTTCTGACACCATTACAACCTGCGTAGATCAATTGTGACGTAAATCGATGTTTGCCCTATAAGCTTAGGTCTTAAAAGAACTGAGAAAATGAACAGAGAGCATGTGCTCTCATCTCTATTCCTAAATACTTCTCCAAGCCCGGGTCCGGGTATCTGGTTATTAGGTAGGGGGCAAGCGCTCTCACATCTTCAGGTTTAACTAGAGATCCCCCGAAGATGCGGCTTCTTTTGTGATAAAAATTATCACATTCACATAAAATGTGTATGGGTGTTTTATCATCCCTACTGCAGAACTTGTATCTAGAAGTTTGTGTAAAGTTTATTCAGGCAAGGTGTTAAATCAATCTAAACTTTTTTAAAAATTAAATCGGCATTCACTTTGTAACACTTCATTATAAATTATTGTGAAAATAATACTTTGTTATTAGTGTTAAACAATAAATTTTATGAAATAAATTCGACTTAATGTCCTGTCCCTCATTGATCATGTTTTCATATCTGTACTTAAGATAACTATTCATTCATATGCTCACACCTTAGATAAGGGGGAAAAAACCCTCCTGCTCTAAGTTTCACTGATTGATTTGTTTATTTTTTGTTTAAATTTTATGACATTCTGAACAATATTCTGTGTTTACTATATTAGTTTTATATCACCCGTCGATGGGAGGAGTGCTCTCCCGAAACTATAATTGGGTTCTTGTAAAATAATAAAATTGTGTAACACTAATAACAAATTATTTTTTCATAATAATCAATGTAAACTTTTTTGTTATTCGTCAACTAATTTTTTTAGGGAAGCGTTTTGAAAAATTTTGCGAAAAAATATCCTTGAATCCTGATTAAATGCTTTGCAAGATAGATGTAAATTAAATTACATGAAACTTAAAGTTTAAAACAAAATTTAAATTCTACTTTATTTGAATCACGATAAAATAAATTTCTGGCTCTATTATTGAAACATACATTTGTATTTTGGAAGTGGATATTCATTTTTTCAAAATAATTATTATAGAGATTTTGTTTTTTCATAATTTACCGCGAATAGTTGATTTTTTTTATAAATATACTCAATAGTGCAACAGTTGTGTTAAGTAAAAAAAAACATATAGAAAGGAATCAGGTTTGTAATGATATTAATAAAATTCATAATTTACTGTTTTTTCGCTTTTATGATGGTGAATTGATGTCGTCGGTAAAAGCAAAGTCCATACAAAAACAAAAAATAGTGAATGTTCTCACTGTTTTTATTAAGAAAAAAAGGAGAACGAATCCTTTTATGTTTGATATAAACAAGAAAAGGAACGTCTCGATTAGGAAATAGAAATTGTGCCCTTAAAAGCTATCCTGGGAATACAGATAATTTGTCTTTAACAAATCGACCGGAGCGCAATAAATTCGAAAATGGTACATTAATTCAAAGCACGTGTGAAGATGGCCTTTTTTTGTATAATTTGAATCAATAATTTTGATCCTATTCTTTTCGGAAATCGAGTGTTTTTGCCTCAGTAGGCGTTTACAATTTTAAGACATCGAAATTCAATTTCGGTATTAAACCAAAAGTTAAATATTTTGTTTGTATATTAAAAGGATTACAATAAAAGTTTTGTTGACTCATAAAAACACAATTAAAATATAAATAAATAAATAATGTATTTGGTAAATTATCAAAGTCAACGCCAAACGTGTCCGTCTCGGCTTGACAGTTTTTTTTACACCACAATAGGCCAGAAGACACAGCAGAAAATAAATTATAGCATAGAACATCCAGGCTTGATAAAAATCACATTTCATTTGTGTGTTCTCACCAGTAGTCGATCCTGGAACCTTCTATGCTCGAGTCAAGTGCCTTAGCTTTTACAATAAATCAACCCGTTAATAGATAGATACGTACTTTATTAATCTCACGTAAGTTTGTGTTGAAAGAAAAAAAAAGATATAAAGGATATGACGATAATTATAGGTTCTTTTATTGTGTTAACAGAATTTATTAAAAAAATAAATATCGGTCATAGCACGGGGTACTGGCACTAGTTAGACTAGCAACGACACTATACATTTTACAAAAATATGTATAATATCAAATATCAAGGCAGGTTGTGGTCCTATGCGTGACGTCGCGGACTCCGAATCTGGAGGTCCGAGGTTCGAACCCTACCGAAACTCGTTTCGCATTTTTTTACTCGGTTATTAACGACTAAAAGGAGTTGTTCCATATTCCTTTTTGCAAAACGTTTTTCCCCTCTGTTGCAATAAAAACAAAAATGGCCCGGAAATGCTAATATTTGCTTAAATTAATTACAAATTATGAATTGATCGTAACGCTGTCAATAACTGTTAAGTGACAAAAAAAATCTAGAGACGGTTTAAACAACGTATCTTTTGATGACGGATTTTTTACCAATTTTTTTTATTGATAACAGAAAGGAAAAATACGTAGTATTATTTTGTATACGTTTTTTAAACAAAATTGTGTAGGTTTAATGAGAAGTTAAAAATACATTTGAAAACGAAAAATCATTTAACAGATATTTTCGATATGTAAAATGGAACTTTATTTGTAATACTTGTAATATTTGTAATACTTGTACGTGCAGGTCGTGTAGATATATGCACGCGTTCTATTTATCTGTGCTTATTTATTTTAAAAGTTATAATTTAAATACTTGATAAATTAATATTTACAGTATTTTGATTTCGTCCAAATGTCTGGATTAAAAAAAACTGGATTTCACCCCCTAGAGACTTATTTAGATTAATGAATTACAACGGACATGAGAACATTTTAGAGAAGGAACTATGGAAATCTTGTATGTTCAAACAGGTCATAAGCCATGGACCTTAAAATTTACTTCTCTAAAATGTTCTTCATCTCTGTTGAAATGTATTTATTAATATTTAGTCGGTTATAATGATATCGTGATCAGGTAAGTTTTTATTTCAAATAAAATTTAACAAAAATGAACTAACGAAATCGATTTGTAAATTATATATATATATTGTATGTGGGATGTAAATGACAATTAGGTTGTATCGCCGCTAGTATCCCGTTGCTTTGTCGCCAATATAAAAGAGGCATCTTTACATAACGGTCATAAAAGTTGATTGATAAATGCCATTACCATTTTCGATTAATAAAGTTTTCGCCGAAAATTGGTCGACTGGCGACACAATAAAAATTGAATCCATTAATTTTAATTTGTGATATATCGCACCAGTCAGTCTAGAGTGCCACAAGTCTAAATTTGTCAAACTGAGAAAAACTACTTATAATATATTTGAATAACATTTGCATTTTATTAGTAAAAATTATTAAAAAACAAATTACTTATCAAAACTATTTTATAGTATGCATCCAGTAAAATATATTATTCATTAAAAAAAAATGATACTATATTTCGGATTTTTGAAGTCTTGACAATTATAAAACAAATAAAAATCTTGAATCGTGTAAGTGTTATTATGCACTCCGTATTTAGTTTGGCACACTATGCCACATGTCAAACTCTTAAAAAAAAATTCTTCGAGATTTTGTTTTTTTGTTTGTGGAACTAACTTTGAGGATTATTGTAATCCATCATAAATCGTTGATAACTTTACTAATATTGTATTTCATTTTATTTTTTGAATTCAAGAAATGTTAGTTTTCTTATAATTTGCCCAAGTGTTTCAATTTTGGTGGCCATTTTCAACGAGTTGTAAATAACTCACTATTAGAAAATGAAAATTAAGTTGGGGTAGAGTGGGGTTTGAGCCTCGGACCTCCGGCCCGTGAGCCCGCAACACTAGCTACAAGACGATTTTAAATTCATAATATCAAAAACAAGAATATTAAAAATACAAAAGTGTGTTTATGTGTTTTTTGCATAGGAATTGCCGAAAAAATAAAAACTAAAACAAATAACTTGATTTTTATCCCAAAATAAAAAAAGTACAAAAAAAAAAAATGAAACGGAACGATGAGTATCATTATTTGTAAGTAGACGGCAAGGTGGATGCCAGAAAAAATGAATTTAATTTTTTTAACTAATTGACTTGGTTTATTGAGGGTTTGAGTGGTTTGCTTTACGTATTGGCTTTGTGGTAGGATTTTGGGTTTTAAAAAAAAACTATCAAGTTACGTGGCTGATTTCTCCCTAATGCCGTACCTGCAAAATAGCGTCGGTAAAAGATTGTTTAAAATATTTTTCAAAATTCAATACAAGCCCTCTATTTATTTGAACAACCAACTAGTTTTGATAACAACACGTTGCCGTCATCAAGGTGAACAAACAACTAAACATATATTATATATAAAATAAACAGTGAACAAATTCGTGAGTGTCAAAAAGGGTAAGGGGAAGGAAATAAAGAAAGTCGTCAAACAATATTTGGATATAATAAAAACTTAATTGAATAATGTTTTGAGTGTGTTCAAATGTTTGCAGACAGGCTGAATTTTTTCCCTAGGGAGTTATTTATATCGCAATTTGTTGCAGCAGAGAGATAATTTTTTTTGAGAAGGTAATATGAAAATCTAGGCATCTTCATATTCCCCTATTAAAAAAGTTTTCCCTCTCTTTTAGAAAAGATATATCTAAATAATTCCCTACGGAAGAAATCCAGCCCGTCTACAAACAGTTAGAAATACTCAAAACATTGTTGAATCAACTAACTGGTATAAGAAAACTAATTCAAATTAGAAAACTGTTTTAAGGTGATGCCCGGTAGGTAAATTGGTTCAGCCATAAGAATCTCACCTACATGATAAAGATTTCAGCTCTTTTACTTCAAAAAAGTAAACATATGTAAGATTTAAGAAAATGTCTGTCAAAACATTGGCAGAATGGTGAATGTTACACAGTGTGTAAAGAAGCAACTTAAATACGCCTATGACAGGTCATAACCCCTGTAAATGCCTTAACTTCCTTATTTATTCTCAAAAAAGTTATCCTTCACTGTTGCAACAATCTTAGATAAAAATCAATCAAATCCCAGTCAAAAAGTTATTTTTTCAATAAAGTCAAACCCTTACTTCAACCTCCCATACCATTATTCCACCTTAAAAACAATTACCCCCCCCTTTTCTCTTATAAACACTCACTTTACTGTTCAGCGTTTTTTTAATTAATATTATGTGTGTTTAGTTGTTAAATAACCCTGAAGAGGGCAACATGTTGTCGCCGAAACTAGTTGGTTGTGTAAACAAATAATCTGGTTCACAAAACACAGTTTTATTTTACTTATAGCACCCTTGACGGGGGGGTGCGATATGATTCTTCTGTAGTGCCTTGTGCAACTTTATTAACATACCTACTCAACTACTTAAAAATGCATTTTTGTATTTTTATTATTTTGAGTTCTAGGAAGCTTTTATTTATAATTAAATTCATTAAATGAAGCAAGAAGTAAAATATTTTAATGTGTTTTCTAGTAAGAAAATACATCTTGATGATTATCACCTTCAAAATCTCATCATCATTACCATTACCGTTTGCGCTAGTGGCGCATAAGGCACTCCATTTGAATCTGTTACATGAAGGTAGGGTGCTTAGTCCAACGTTTTAGGTACCGGACCAGGAACAATGAAATATTTTTCATTAAATAACCTTCAACATTGATATTTCACGCCCACCTTGCTAGGAAACAAACTAAGAACGTTAAGAATGGTAGACAAACGCGCCAACTGCTACACAACAAAACGAACTTATCTCCACTCGATTTTCTATTCAGAATTTATACCTGAGAGCAGCCACCTAGCCAATCAATTTAGTAAGATTAATGTCACTTGCATCAAAAAAGGTTTTAGCACCTTAATTACTCAAAAATCAACAGTAAGAAGAATTGAACAAATAAAGATGTTTAAACAAAAGCAAAATGTTTGTTGTTACAAAGTGTATATAGTGGTCACTTTGACCAGCTCATTATCGATCATAGGCTCAGTAAATACCTAAATAATCAAGTTCCATTTATAAAATTTTATTTACTGTTGCAATATGTTTTATGTAATTCATTCATGAAGCGTTTAGAAGTTTCATCCATGAAAGTTAATTATTACTTTAATCGAATATAGTACACGTTTCTTCACAAACAGGTCTTCTGTATACTTAAGAAAATAGAAAATAAGTTTTTTGAAATTATCCTTTTTTCATATTTTAGTTCATTTAATTTTACAACTGAATATTACTTTTGTGTAAAATATATAGACTCTTTATGTTTCTATTATTTTTATCTTTTGTTTATCGTGGGTTTACAAGGAAAATCGGTTTACTGTGTTTTTGGCATATTTAAGTTATGAATACCATAAACTTTAAATTTTTATCCTCTATCTATAAGTATAATTGGTTAAATGATATTACCGCCATTAACTGAGTTTCAGACAATAGTACAGCAAGTAAAAACGTATATATATAGCATTTCTTCTCAAATCTTTACAAAGAAAATCACTTAAATGAATTTAAGTGCCTATTTTTCAATTGAAGTTTATGTTTTTAATAATAAATATACTAGGAAAAACGGTTAAGTGTCTTTGTCTGATTTTCGTTACTAAAACAATATCACATCCAAAGTTTTAATAACAAGTAAAAACAACTACCATGTGAGTTTAGCTAGTTTTCATTGAAGTAAAAATATCTGGCTTAATGAAACCTGCTACAGCGAAAAACTGTGGAAATTTTTTTTCAAATAAAGTTATGCAAAACAGGAGTCATTCCCAAAGAATTCCATCATTATTAAAAGAGTCTTTTTACTTCCGCTAATGTGATAGATGCTTTATATAAAGATGAAGACTGTTATCTAATTTTAATATTTTATTTTCAACATGTTTTAATCAGTGTCTTTATTGAAATTACGATTATTTTTAATCAGATGATTTGCGAATTCAGAATTTTTTATTTATTTAAACATCTTTAGTGTTTTTTTACTCTAATATTACCGTTAACCTTGACAAAGAAGCTTGTTTAACTTGACGAAGAAGCTTGTTTGCTTTGAAACCGGTCGGTGAAAATCAAAATTTTAAATAATAGTGGTCAAAAACAAAGTTGTTTTATTTAAGAATTATTTAGTATGAAGATTTTTTTAACTGCTCTATATAATTTTTTAATTTTTTCCATCATAAAGAAAGAATTATAAAAAAAATAATTTTGTCTCACTGGGGTTACCCGTGCCAAAGACACTTAACAATTTACTTTTTGAAATATTTTTTTACATGTGAGAATAAACAAAGAAGACTCACTTAATAAACAGAGATAATTAACAAAATATTCAGACAGTTTTATACAAAACGTATTTATATTTAATTTGTGTAAATCTTTATTATTATATTCATATTGTAAAACGCACAATTAAAGAAAAAAAAACATTACAAAAACTAAACATTTGTGGAGCAGTTGATTAAATATTGGTTTGAAGCAATAAGATAATCCATTTTACTTCTACCCAGCTCCAATTTTTATTTTTATAATAATATAGTGCTCTATGCGCCACTGGGTGCAAAAAGGAGATAGTAATGCTGATGATTATAACTTCCTAGGGGGTAGATCCAATCCTAGACTACAAAAATTTGGACAAACTCAAATCAATTCTTCTTGACCCCAGTGGAGCAATGTGATCTTTCAAATATGTTAAAATATTTTCGATATCAATAGCAGTAAAAGTTTTATTGCTGGTCGGGAAACAAGACTTTTGCTTTAGATTCCCTCCCAGGTCACGGTGTCAACATTACTAATGTAAAATAACTCCGTTCACTTCGTAACGAAACATTTTTATCTTGTAGGCCCGTTCTGGCCTCGGTCTAAAGTTATAGGGTGATGATTCTTAACAGTTTAATGATCAATTTATTACGATAAGTTTATAGCAAAATAATGAAACTTATAATTTACCCGTAAAGGTTTTTACTATTTTGTATTTAAAAGAACTATACATATTTATTTTATTGGGAAAACAAATAGTATGTACATAAATATTGTGATTTTTTCGTATATTAGTATAAGACACTCATGCACACACCAAAAAAAATGTTAACACTTTAGACAATAATTTAAATTATTTAAATATAACAAATGTAAAAGATAAGAAATGAAAAATATGTATGCAATAATAAAGTTAATTATATATCTGCTGCTCTCTTTTATATGATTTTTGACGTTAATTTACACACATTGTCACAAAAAATATCAGCCTTGGTAAATCTATTGTTATATTGGTCGTATATTCTAGGTATTGTAGATTGTTTTAAATAGTTTGTTGACGCGTTATCTGTATAAAACAGAAGATTTTGTTATGTCGCTCTAGATTCCACACGAAATGGAAGTTTTTTATGTAGATTAAAAGAATCAATTTTATTATTTATTAATTTGTAAAAAAATAACCAGTCTTACTTTATTATTTGATGATGATGATGATGAATTTATTAACTTTTTAAATTTATTTACACTTTGAGTACCTTCAAAAAAAAAACTTGTGCACTTTGGAGGACTTATTACTGAAAGCATGTTTTTTCGAGCTAACCAAAAACAGATACGTGAAAAAATGGTCTTAATTTGCATTAAAATATTGTGAGCATACAACGAAAACTGGCCAAGTCAGAATTCTTCTTTATTGGCAAATCAATATTTAAGTTCCTACGTAAACACAAAAACAGAATATGAATTTTTAGTTCACTTATTATTTTAAGTTTATTTTGCTTTCCAAATCATAAGCCCTCTTCTCATATTTAGAGATAGGTACTCTATATAAATTTGGCAGCTAATTAATTTGATTAAGTAATAAAATAGCTGTAAAAGTGACCTCTTTACCACGCGGTAACATTTATAACGAGATCAATAATCCCCCTTCCTTTAATAAATAATAATAAAAATAATTGAATCGCGTTTTGATTCCAAGAGTCAAAGAGGTCAGTGCAGGTTTTGTAAGATAAATTGTACGAAAACTCAATATTAATTGAACGGAATTTTATTTTGACAAGCAACGATGTCTCACAAAACTTACGGTTATATTTCTGCAATAAATTCAATTCATCTGATTGATTGACAGACCCACAATAATATTTATTTGTCTCGATTATTTTTTATTGGAGATTTTAACAAACTTGCTTTCTTTGTAAGGTCAAGTTTTTATTCATCGCCTTTAAATGGAAACACTACTGATGTTTCGTAAATATCCACGCTATTCCTGAATATCGTCATTTACTTTTTCATATTCAGTGATGCATAGGGCACTGAACTTTCAGTATTATATTGTCTAATATATTTTGATCATCTTTTGCACAAAGGTAAGGTGATCAGTATGACGTTTCCGATGCCAGTCCAGTAAACATGAAATTTCTATTTGACCAACCCATAAAATCAATGTTTCACGTACACTTTGCTAGGAATCAAACCCAGAACCTCCAAAATAATAGACAAATGCGTCAACTTCAAAACAAAGAGACGAATTTATCTTTACTCAATTTCCTTACTAAGGATTTTTCCCTGAGAGCAGCTATAAAGTCAAAATCACTCGTATAGGGTTTCAATGCTATTTCACACCCTTAACTGTAGTCTTCATCCGCATGGACACAGAGTTTCTGCAGAAGGTACATCTAAAAAACAATTTTCGTTGCCCTCCACAATCGAAAAAAAAAGATTAACAATTAAATGGCTCTGTGGTTAAGCGGTTGACTCACGCACGGAAGGTTCCGTGATCGATTCCCGGTGAGGACATTTTACCCAGGCTTGAGAATATTCTCAAGCATGAATGATTTGTGTTGTAATTCACAATTAAAATTGAAATTGAAAAAAAAAACAAATAATGAAAAATAAATTTGAAAAATAAATTAAGCAATATAAAGAATTTTGACTTTTCAAACATATTCGTTAATAAATTGGCGGGTTTTTCGACAAATAGCATTTTTATTCAAAATAACCAATAAAATGAAATACTTTATTTATATTGCTTACTACGGAAGAGGTATCAGGTTCAATTCTTGACATTGTTGACATAAATATGTATTTAAAATCTGTAAAAAGCACTAGAATATTTCATAGTCCCTAGACTGGCACTTGAAACGAAGGACTGATCATTTTACCTTCATGTAACAAAAATGATCAAAATACGCTGCGATTTGTATACCAATGTAGTGTTTTATGCACCATTAGGTGTAAAAATGGAATGATGATATTTTATTATGTTTCCATTATAATATTTTCAGTTAGTTTTCTGTTGTTCTGTTGCATCTTGTATAAAAAACAGTTAATAATAATAACAATGGTTTATTGCAATGAAATTTTCAAAAATCTACTAAATCATTGTGTTAATAGATTAATCTGGACTATGTTGTGTGCCTAGCTAGTCAACAGATGGAAAAGTTGAGGAAATATGGAGGTTTAAACATAGGCAGAATAGTGAATGTTACACAGTGTCTAAAGCGGCCAATTATACCAGTCAATGAATGACTCGGCTTTCATATTACCTTCTCAAAAATGTTTTACCTCTGTTACAACAAATTAAGATTAGAAAAACTTCCTAGGGCGGAAATCCAGCCATTCTGCAAACATTTGGACATACTCAAAACATCGTTGAATCAAATAACTGATAAAAAAAGAAGTATAAAAATTAGAAACTTGTTTTCAGGCGTTGCCTAGTAGATGTATTGGTTCAGACGGATAAATCTCACCCACATAATAAAGGTTTCAGCTCTTTTACTTCACAAAAGCCAACAGATGGAAGAGTTGAAGAAATGCGAAGGTTTAAACATAGGCAAAATGATGAATGTTAAACAGTGTGTAAAGTGGCCACTTAAACTAGTCAATGACAGGTCGTTAGCCCTGTAAATGCCCAGACTTTCATATTTATTCTTAAAACCGTTTTCCCCCTCTGTTGCAAATTAAGATACAATCAGTTTTAAGGTAGTTTTTTTTTATATGCAGTGCAAAAAAAAATACTTAAACACGAGTACTAATTAGTGTATTTACTAAAAAAGTTAAATTATCGATTATCAATATGATTAATTTATTTTTCTGACTACTCTACCCAAACCCTGTGACCATCATTAATGCATATAATTACCGAATTCGGAAAAATTTCATTTAATATTTAAAGTTGCCAATGTCGGGAACCAAACCCGGTAAGTGACTTGTTTCCATAAAGCACATGTGTCAACATCATGGACAGAATGCATGAAAATCGAAGCAAAAACTAATAATTTGTTACTGGTCAAAATAAACATGTTGAGAAAGAAACGAAATGTCCATAAATATTATTTAAACAAGGAATTTATAAATGTTGTCTATTATGAACATATCGGGTGACATTTCACTTGGTTTAAATAACACTTTTGACATTTATACTTTTAATAAATTTCATGAATATATTGGCTTAGATTAATTTGTAATGAAAGTGTAATAATAATAATAATATATTACATCGACGATATTTCAAGTATGTCTTATTGTTTGCTGACAAGTGTGGCTGGATTTTACTTCCAATGTTAAATTTATAATGTTTTTTAAAAAGAATTTGGAAGTCTAGGCATTTACAGAACTAAGAAGAGCTATCTACCTACCAGAAATTAAAAATCAAAATTAAACGCGAAATAAGATTATTTTCGAAAAAAAAAAATTTTTTTTATTAAGTTTTTTTCTTTGTATTTTACAAAAAATATGCATAGTTACAAATACAAAAAAAAATCTATGATATAAACACAAAAAACCCATAAAGGCATGGCCTGTGTGTGGGTATATTTTAAATTTCAATAAAGGCTACTGGAAGAATACGATAGAAATCAAAAAAAAAAAATATTGCCAATATTAAAACACAATTGTTTTATTTATAAATTTAAAAAAAAAAGATATGCTTTTCGTTAAAAAGAGAAGCTATTTAAATCTGACTTTTTTTCCCATAATTTCAACCAAAAATTAAATCGAAACAAATTAAAATCTGCATTAAAATGCATTAAATAATTTTGAAGCTCTAAAAAAATAGTGTCTTTGCCCGAGTATGGATTGAAAATAAGGTGTTTCAAGTAAAGTATTCAATATTTGACTAGATCTATTAAAAATTTTAGGAAATAAATGTTGGCGCATAAAAAAAAAATTTTGGACATTGCTGGCAATAAATTTTTCGTAGCTTCAAAAGTTCAGCGTCCTAAAATAATTCATTGAACGGTTTTGCATATAACGACCACCGAAAAAAAAAATGCACATTTTGTGACATGGATTATATGAAAATTGGTTGGAAGATTTTCACTCATTTAAACAGTTTTCTCCTCAAAATAGGTGAGAAAGTGCAAAATACGAGGCTCATAAACATTATCACCTGTATTCTTAAAAATGGAGTTAGTCTTGTATACGTTTGGTGATCGCTCCATTTCTCAATGGTAATAAGTGCATCCTCGTATGATAATGGACTTGCGCAGAATCGTGAAACCGTTCACCGCCTTTCTCGAGATACAACTTACTTTTAGGATGTAATCTACTTCCCTCGGAACGTATAAATCTCGCTCTTTGGCGGATACGCGTTTTTCGGGCCCGATTTAAAAACCGTGTATTCATTTGTACCTGTCTTGTTTTGTGTAAGGCCGCCAAATTCGTCAAAGCCCGTCAGCAAAACCGGCGACCGGAATCGTCAATTGCCAGGATTCTGTCTGGAAAAGGAGAAAAAGCGAAATTTGTCCAAGACACAGGACAGGCCAACGCTATTTTAATGATACAAATTTTAGCATCGCAATTTTACGCAGCGCCGAAATTTTAGCTGAAGAAGTTAGTTCGGGAGCAGCTTTCATTGTGCAAATACAAAAAGAAAATGTGTATTCATTTCACGTCGCTGATATTCTATTGCTTGGTTATATATGAAAAAGTTACAAACATTGTTTATGCTTTGAATGCTCGTAATATTTTACTCACCAACAAGCGACTAAATATAAAATGAGGTATATGTTCACGGTTAAAGTTTAGTACATTAAGTCTATTGAAATATGTAGCACAATCAATTCTAATAGGATGTACGTATGTATTCTAATAGGATGTAGCACACATCCTAATAGGATGTGTGCTAGTAGCACGATGGTTTTGAATTTTTTTACAATTACGATAGTAAAGTTGTTCAGTGAATTTGTATCTTAGTGTAATCAGTATCCTGATGATGAGACAAGTACGTCTCGATACCGGTGACCATATAAAGTGGTTATTTACATAAATATTTTTGAATGTTTATTGAAATATTCAAAGAGTGGCATTTTAAAACCCTTTGTTAAAATGGACAACATATCGCACATCTGATACAATAGAGTCATATTAAAACAATCTAGTTTTTTGGTAAGTATGAGAACAGAATAAATCATAAAAAAACCTTTAAGTCCTAAAAAACTGACATAATTCTAGCTTTAAGATTTGCCCACTTGGTGGCTGTATAACACACATACTCTCATTTGAGCGTCACCGTTCTGAAACAGTGTCTTAATTTAACAACAAAAAATTATGACCATCACGGTTTTCTTATATGAATAGGATACATAAGCGCTGGTTAGAAGGGAGAAAAGAAAAACAAAAAAATCAATAATAATAAATGGTTTTAAGATAACGTGTTTATTTAGTTTTTAGTCTCTCTTGGAAATTCCGTTTTTTTGGGTTGTGACTGTTTTATCAGATGTGCAATCTGTCTTGTTTTCTTGTTATTTGTAAACAGTATTGTTACGCAACCAACGTATGTGTGTTATTCTTCACTCAGTTAAGCGTCAAAAGGTTTCATTTTGCAATAAGACCAACACGTATTTTCGAAATCGCTCACTGCGCTGAAAAACGCTCGTACCACGTCCAATGAAAGATAAATCTTCTCTTTGATGTTCCATTTGTTAAGGGCAAACAAAGGCATATCACAAGACGAAGGAATTGTTTGAACTATTTAAGCCTTTCAGAACAGAAATCTCTTCGCAAAAACGCCGAAGATGAATCCAAATGACTGAATTCTTATAAATAAGTTTAAATGGTGGGTGATTTACTGTCTCCGATACAATATTGCAGGATACAATAAAGCTTTTTACACAAACTTTCAGATTTGTTACCATGTGACATTTCGTTCCTTTGAAATCGGTAAGTATTTATTTTTAAATGTTATGCAAAATCTTAACGCGGTAAGACGACTGGTTTGCAATAAATTAAAAAGCGAATAAATTTGACTTAATCAATTGATTAATATATAAATTAAAATTAAAACATAACAACGTGGTTTTAAAACACTTTTTTCCTTTCGATCGGTTTCGAAACTACACAAGTTTAAAGTTATTATAAAATCAGTTTTTCTTTGCAAAATAAGTTCTGAAATCATAACAAATTAAACTGGGCTAAATTTTATTTTATTTAGTTTATAAAGTGGCCTCATCCTGTAAATTCTAATTTTACAGAGACAAAACACTTCATGCCTTAAAAACTTCTAGATCATGATTAAATACATAAAAACGTTGTCTCATTTTAAACATAATTTAGTTTATGCGTTTTTTAAAACACGTTTATATAAAATTTTATTTCCAAAAAATATTTAATTTTTAAACCTATTAGTTTATATTCATATAAAGGCGGATATATTGCCCCAAAAGTAATTTATTCCTACGTCCCTAAACCGTTTTAATTGAGAAAAATAAGGACATTTTTATTTTAAAAAGAGGGTAATAGTGGGAAAGAATAATAAATAAATAAATGTATCAAATATTTAGAAACTGACATTAACTGACTGACCTAAGTTGGTGGCTTATTCCCCAATCCAGTAGCTATTATTGTGAAAGAGATGGTAAAAAAATAGAAAAAAAAATGCTATTTTAAATGTTAAAATTATACACAGCACTATTTGTATTACTATAGGTTACTGTTACCATATTTATCTCAGCAGCTATATGTATCTACTAGAAAGGCGTCGTGGGCCAGATGGTTAGACGGCTAACTGTGAAACTGGCGTCGCGAGTTCAATTCCTGCCAGTTGCGAGAAGGAAACCAAAGGACCATTTTTTTCTTTACTGGTCTGGGTGTTATGGCGTATTTTTCATAACTTTTTTCCACATCCTCTATTTCCCATCTGCTGGCAAGTCTCTAAAATTGAAGCTTAGCGGGTAATTCCTTTACATAAAAAAAACATAGTTATAAATAATTCGCTAAAGATGTGTTAAATCTGTAGTTTATTTGATTTGAAATTTAATACTTTTCTGTTGACGAATTCCCATTATGTTTAAACTTACTAACGAACTGTTTTTAGTATTATTAGTTTATTAAATGATTAAAATATTATTTTATTCAATACTTACCGATTATTAATTTTCCAAAAATGTCTAGTCTTGATAAAAAACACTAAACGCACGTTATCAAAAGTAATTTTGATACTTAAAATGTATTTAGTATGTTTAACGCGAAGCTTAAATGAGTTCAACATATAAAAAAAAAAGTTTTTTTTCTGTATTGACAAAGAAACAGTCGTTTACTAAATGTTATTAACAATTCGTATACAACAGTCGTTTATTAAAAAAAATATACCATAACATTATTTTGAACTTAATAATTTCACATAGATTATTTCAATATATTTATTAAAATTCAAACTGACATATTTATTAATTATTACCAAAGATTCACAGGGCTATCTTTAAGCAATATTTCATCATTATAATAAAGAGTTTTGATAAATTTCCTTGGTACAATTTAGATTGTTATTTATTGACAATCAAGAAGATTTTACTAAAATCTTAAGGAATATACCCAATAAACGAATCTTTCTTACACTCTGTTTAATGTGTGCGTAAGAATAAGTTTTAATACAAAACATTCTAGTGTGCCTACGAACAGAACCAAAAATTGTATGTTTAATTTGTTCGCCGACAGGCACTAACATATTAATAAAGGGTTATTAAACATTCAAACGCACTTAACATGTTAAGACGAAATCAATAAAGAAATGAAAAATTAAATAAGAAGGTGTGTTTGATACTTTGAAGCATATTTATTAAGGACAAAACTACGTGGAATAAAGAAACATGAAAAAATATCAAAATGTTGATACTTCGCGATAAACGGATATATTTTAATGCACATAGATGTTATTAAGGTTAAGATCGCTTTTTATTAATTTATTTACTAAGGAAATCACAGTCTTTATATAAATACAAGGTACATTTTTTTTTTTTTTACAATTTTTTTTTTTTTGCACCACAACAGGCCAGGAGGCCTAATTACAGTGGTGAATTACATCACAGAGCACCCAGGCTTGAGAAAAATCACATTTTAATTTTTGTGCTAACTCACCGGGAATCGAACCCGGAACCTTCCGTGCGTGAGTCAAGCGTCTTGACCACTACACCACGGAGGCCGCCAAAATAACAAGTAAAAAAAGTAAGACCAATTACAGATTTCACACTAATTTATTATGAATGCAGAAGGAGAGGGGAAAAGTAATTGAATTCTAAAAAAGTAAAAATATATATATTAAATAAAAAGTACATAAAAGGGAGAAGACATTGTATAGCTCCAACTCAACTTTCTCCCCTTTATCTCTGCGTCCATGAACATTTATATTTCTTTGTAAAAATTTACAACCAACAATAATGAATAGATGCAGGTAGTAGATGTACATATGAATAAGTAGAAATTAAGAGTTGAAATCAAAAGTTAAAATTAAAAGTTTAAATTAAAATGTACGTAATAGATCTGATAAAAATATGGTATTTACAATGTAATACGTCAATGTCACTAAAACTGTCATTATGGGTAATCTGTATTCTTCAAAGAGTACTATTTTTCAAATAATTAGTCATTGAGTTAGAAATGTCGAAGAGTACAGGTTGACGAGTTATACGGACAGGGAACGCATTTTTTTTGAGCGCATTAAATGTGTTTGCTAGTGGGCCTATCAAATTTATTATTCAAATTAAATAATAAAGTAATGTCAATGTTTTTCCGATCTCTTTTAACGTTTCGTGCATCGTATAATTTATTTAATAGTAAATTTGTCAATTTGATCATAATTATTCAGGTGGGACGAGGAACATTAATTTAAAAACGCGATTTCTACAACTGATCCAAATCTCACAATTTATTGGGATTTGGTATTTAAAAGATATCGAAGTACTTAGAAACTTTAAATTAAAATTTATGACCGCGAGGAAATTTATTAGATTATGTTAAGTATTCAGATTATTAAATGAGATTACTCTTAGGTGAGAAATTCAAAACAATTAAATGTTAATATCTCCAAACAATATTTATTAGTATTTTAGTCGTTATTCATTGTATTGGAGATAATTCTGAATCGTATTTTTTTTACATAATTAAAAGCCAAATAGGGTAGACGATATAAAAAAAGAAAATATTTCAAAAAAAATATTATATAAATAAAAGACGAGTGGTACTTTAATCCACAAATTTTCAATATCCAGTGACCAGTTTCATCGCTATCGCGACATCTTCGAGACTGGTATCTTTATTAAGGAGTTCAATGTATTTAAACAAAACAGAGGTAAGGATAAAGAATTCGAAATTATATGAAAGTATATTAAATAAAGTAAATTTTATCTTAAATATATATTTTTTTAAAAAATCTATTAGATCGATTAGATATAATAAATAATATTTTTGATCACACAAATGGGTAAGAAAAAAGGTTTTTTTGTTATTATTTCCAAAAAATCTTAAATATCACAAGATTAAATCTCATTTAAGATTAAATAAACTGATGTAAGGATATTCATAAAATTCGATGTACAAAACAGAGGTAAGGATAAAGAATTCTAAATGATATGAAAGTAAATTAAATAATGTAAATTTCATCTTAAATATCACTATCAAAATTTTATTTGGAAGTTCAACAAGAATACATAAAATACATACATTTTTTAAGTAAGCATAACTAACGTTCTTTATATATATTCTCAATTATCGAACTCCACCATCTTTCATAAATTATATAAAATAAGTGTGTAAAATCAATTTAAGTAATAATAAATATTAAGTTTAGTGAAAGATAAGAATGAAGATTAAGTTAAAGAAATAAAATTAAGTTGAACAAAAGAAACTACATTTTTATTTTTTTTTTTTAAGAAAAGAGAAATTAAAAACATATAAGATACAATAAAATAGACTAAAATTAGTTTACATACATAAGGAAAGGGCATTTGATTTAAGATGCATAGTTATGTTTTTTTTTAAATCATTTGCTATCATGATAAATGTCAATGTTAACTTTTATTTTCCATTTTGTTATAGAGTCTTAACAAAATTGCAAGAGGGTTAAAATGTTCCATAATGTTTGTAAAAATTGGAAGGTAAATGTATCAGGTGATCTCAGACGCCTGCGGGAAACGTACAATGACACATTTTGAACACAAAATACTGAATCAACATTATTGTGAATTATATTATACAAGTACATCATATCTGTAATTTGTCTCCTAGTTTCCAACTTTTCAATTTTAAAATACTCCAAGCGCTCTTCATAACATTGAAGTATTCTGCCCATGTTACACTTAAACGACAAAGAACGAAGAATTTTTTTCTTTATAGTTTCAATTATATTTTTATAAATCATATAATGAGGTGACCAAACAATACTTCCAAATTCCAACTTGCTACGTACAAGAGAATTATACAAACAAATTATTGATGCTGCATTTTTAAATGGCTTGGATATTCTGTGTATGAAGCCCAGCATTTGTAAAGATTTCTTTTTAACAATATTGAAATGATTGGAAAAAGTTAAACGTGAGTCAAATGTGATTCCAAGATCTCGGATTGTGCTTACTGAGTTGAGGTCAATATTATAATTTCTATAAGTAAAATACTTTTGAGTTCTTTTTCTTGTAAACGTTATTTGATAGCATTTTTTAACATTTAGGTGCATATCATTCAGTTTACATCATTCACTTAAGGAATCAAGATCTTTTTGAAGCATTGCGTGAAGATCTGTTGATTCAATTTTACAAAATATTTTCAAGTCATCAGCATAGAAAAGATAATTACACTCTTACAGGGAGCCAAGATCGTTTATAAAAATTAAAAATAATAATGGTACAAGATAAGAGCCCTGCGGCACACCAGATGTTACAGTTAATGGTGATGATTCAAATTTATTTATGCATACAATTTGGGTTCTGTTTTTCAAATAAGATATTCAATTTAGAAGATCGCCATGTATACCGATCGCTTCCAACTTTTGTATCAATATATGGTGGTTAACTTTATCAAAGGCTTTCTGGAAATCTGTATACACAGCATCCACCTGACATGTTTTTATTAAATGATGAACAAATTTAGTCACAATATTTCAGAAGGTTATATAATGAATAATATTTTTGATTACACAAATGGGTAAGAAAAAAGTTTTTTTTGTTTTTATTTCCAAAAAATCTTAAATGTAACAAGATTAAATCTCATTTAAGATAAAAAAAATTCAATATTGTTTTTAGCATTTCCTAGGTTACGTTAAGTTTAGCATTTTTAAATTTTAATTTAGTTTTATACATTACACACATACATTTGAATTTATTTGGAATGTAAATTTTGTTGTTGTTTATTTTTGTCAACAAATTAAAAAATATAAAATAACTTTGCATAGTGATATGCGAGGGAAAATGATGTCACGTTTAATTATGTATGCAAATTACTTCAGCCTTATTATGTATTAATTTTGGTTTAAATATTCAAATAACCGAGAGAAAAAAGTTCAACGCCATATATTCATTTCCTTACAAAGTTCATTAAATATAGTTTATGAATTCAGCATACATTTTGAAGTTAAAACAAGTTCAAACGAAATAATTTAACATCTCAATTTCTGATTTTTTTATTGAAACAAGAACATTTAAATTAATCGGCCGAATGAATGCGAGAAAAACATTTAACTACGCCATAAGATATTTTTATTGTTCAAAAGCACATTCGATTTTCGTAACGAGTATGTCGCAGTGGATTATGTGAATAGGAGACGTTATCTAACTAAATTATTATAATTGCATTGAGATTTTTGAATGGGTAACAGTGAGTCGGTATGGGAAGTGTCGTTAAATTTTAATGTGATTGTTGATTAGGTTGTTTTACCGTTATTGTTGCACAAACCGACTTTGCTCACCGATTTCAAACATGACAAATTTTAGACGTTTATACGTCAAGTTAGCGATGCGCATAACTGGTTTACGTAAAAAACATATAAAAAACTAATTAAAAAAACAACCGATTGCTTAATTTATTATTATTGCAGTTGAAACGACATGAAATAAAATATTTCAAAATGTACACCGGCAAAAAACCCATGTATACATAAACAAATAAAAAAAGCCACGTTTGAGAAGACAAGCATTTTTTTTTAAGGATTAACCCACTAGTAGGAAAAAGGGTATATGGAAAGAGGTTATGGAAATTACACCACAACATCCAGACCAATTGGACAAAATCTTTCTTGAATTTTTTCTTGGAACTGGCGGGAATCGAACTCGCGACGTCAGTTTCACAGTTAGCCGCCTAAGCAACTGCGCTACGATGCCGGTGGAATAGATAGATTTCAGGTGGGTTATAAAATCTAGCCTGTTTGTGAAAGAGAATCAGAATTATTGATGAGTATTTTGGGCTTGATGGCTGCTCTCTGTTAAAAATCTTGAAGAAGGAAATCGAGTTGGAATAAATCGGCCTCGTATTTCAAATTGGGTATGAAATGTCACTTCCTGAATATTTGAGTTTTTCTTTTCTCCTCCCTCTTTCCCTTCTCTGATCTCTTCCCTCTCTTCATAGATAGATATAAAGTCAATTTTTCTTATTTTTACATATGGGTCTATCAATATTTTTTTCTAAAGTGAAAATACTATAATATACCAACAATCTGTTCATATACTACAGATTTTCTCAAATTTAACTATTTGGGTAGGTTGGAAGAAATTGTCTTAAGGCAGTATGCACGCCTTCATGCATATGTTTGTAAAGTTCATATAAAATATTCAAGTAAATAAATAAATATTTATTTTTCCACACATTCGCGTTCCATGTTTGAGGTCCCGAGTTGGATTCCTGACATGGTAGACGTGTTATATTTGTATTTTAAAGTGGTTTAACACTTCAATATTTCATTGTCTATAGACTGGCAACTGAAGCGTAAGACTGATCAACATACCTTCAAGTAACAGATGATTAAATTTTGCTGCATTTGGTGATTCAGTGGAGTGCCCTTAACACCACCAGATGTAGATGGGGGTAGAGTGTGGTAAGACGACTTACAATTTTAACAATTATAACGATAACGAGCCATTTTAATAATTGATTTATTTTAATTTTAAATACACTCATTTAGTTATACATAGGAAATAGGTACTACTGAAATATCAACAATAACCAAAGAACCAAACAAAAATCACTTATTATTTCAAATGCAATTTATTTACATCAACGTATACAACATATATAATGTGCTTATGTGTAAATCATAATATGTCCAAAAGATTTATAAACTTTATATGTATCTTATATTTTATGACTTTTAAACTATGATATACAATTTGTACAAATTGGCTATGGCCGTCAATAAATAAATAAATAAAAAAGTCTCGTGTTCAGAATATTAAAATAAAATACATATCTGACATACATATATGTAGGAATAAAGTTTTTTGTTATTTTTATTTTTCTTTTTATATATCCATGTTTTAGTATTGTTCTGTACAGCTGAACTCATTATAACGTTATAATTTATTTTGTAAAAGATACTTGTGCGTTTTAATAAATAAATAAAATGTTTTTGAGTTCATAAAAATGAAAGTAAAATTGTGATTATTACTCTTTAAAAATAAATAACCTTTAAATACAACTACCAAAAAAATTTATATTTTTTTGGGAAATATTTTCTGGTTGAAATTATATTTTAACATACTATGTAACATTTGACATTGTACCAATTCTTTTTTTCTGTCCAGCATACCATTTTTAACGATATTGAGATTGAGTTGATTGTCCAGGAGTTCTGAAGAAGCCTTTATTTATAAAATTCAAATAAAACAGAAAATGTTTTTTAAATTGTTTGCGGTGTTTTAACGAATTTTGACTAAATCAATAATAATTGTGGTTTTTATTTGTGCCTATTTTGTAAAAAAAAACTCTTAAGCTCTATTTCTGCAGATTTGTTTTTTGGTTTGTTGGATAAAAACAGACTGAGACGACGAACTGATATCAACATTATAATCATTTTTACGAAATTGTGTTTCCGCCAATCCAATGATCCAATATAAATATTTCAGGCCTATAAAAACGTTGCTCTTTTAACATTAGATTTTGCAAGTGTTCTATAAATTTTCATTTTTTATAAGAAAAACTAATACACATGGAGATGAACATTCAAGACCAAGCATGCATAATATATATAAAAATAAAAAAAATGGCATACATCAATATGGAACAAACTAACTATAGACATATCGGTTAATGTTACACAGTGTGTAAACTTTACAATTAATCCAGCCAATAAAATATAAAAAGCTTTGTTAATGTCAAGACTTCTTTATTCTCAACATTTACAGTAAAAAATTTCAACGATTTTTTGTAGATTTGAAAAAAAAATTCTTTTAATTATTCCATACTTGTATTTTATCAAGTGCCAACCCTGCGCAAATCAACGTTGCGATCGCTTTCCGAAACCAGTCAATATTGAATCTGGCCGATTTGGAATGACCAATATTGGCCTTTGGAATTAGTGCAGAGTGGGACATAACAAGAGCTGCTCACTTAGTCTGCCGAATCCGACATTAGGACAATGCTTCTTTTCGCCTGAACTGCTACAATGGAACAAAGGCCTGGTTCATCGACTGCTCCTTAAATGTGCGGTTTTCTGGACTGTTTTTCAAAGCACGCCAAAAAAACCATATAAATATTGATTCTGTGTTAAAAAAATAATTTATTTTCGTATTTAACTTTTTTTAAATATAGGAATGCAGTTTTTATTTCTAATCCTAAATAATAATAAGGGATTTCCTGTACATACGAGTATATCTTTTGATAAAATTGTGAGTAAAATCAGTAATGTTAACATTGTTCTTAGTTAGTAAGCCTTAACTAAAGTTTAAAAGTATCGACTGGATTTAACTTTTAAAGTCATTCCTAAGGGAATAAAAAAAATATTTACAAAAGTAAAAAATGAACGAATTTTCGAATCAGAAAGTGAAAAGTAGCCTTTTTGATGGTTTTAAAATGGCTTTATTGTACGTGTGTAGAACCAGAGTATAAAATTAAATCCAAATCAAGACATTGCAAAACTAATCATATACATATAATTTTTTAACCAATTTGCGTATTGTTTGTACGTAAAGTTTGATAAAAACTCTGGTTTGTTTTTTTATCATCATATTTTTATAAGTCTAAAGCTGGGTTTCCTAGGAAAGCGGTGCCCTCATCTTAACGGCCGTAGTGCACGGTGGCGCGGTGGACAACCGTCGTAACGGTGACTAGAGAGTGGTTTCCTAGGTAAACGGAGTAAAATGGTGTTGATAACACCGTTTTCCTAGGAAACCACTCTTTAGTCGCCGATACGAGGGCTGTTCACCGCATCACCGTTCACTACGGCCGTTAAGATTACGGGCTCCGCTGTCCTAGGAAACCCTAGCTTAACTCAAATAACACAATATAGATTTGCGCTCAGCAAGCAGGTTTTTTGCAACACCTGGGCGTCGATTAAAATGGGAAGTAAACAAAGTAATCTTTAATTGTCCATAAAGTAAAAGCAAATTTCGGAATGGTTGTATGAAATATTTGTATAATTGTTGTTTTAAAACCTTTTCAATTGCAGGTGATTAACGAAGATACTAAATTTTTTTATACAAACACGAGCATCTTGTTTTATAAGAGAGGAAGAATAAACATTAAATTATAATATGTACGAGCATTTGTGTAAAAAAATTGAAAAACTTTTTTGATAAAATAAAAAACTTAATATTTGTACCTTTGTTCATTTTCGCACGGTAAATTTGTTTTAAATAAATATCTAAAGTAAATAAAGTTACTTCAGATTATTTATGAATATAAAATTATTTTTTTTACAAAAATGTGTATTTTTGTATGAAAATTAGAAGTCTCATAGGCACAGTAATTGATACGAGTGTGTGTGCTTAAAAAATCTTTTTCATAAATGTTTAATTTTTCATATGTAAAATTAGATTTCACTTCGTAGACAGTTTAAGATAACACATTTATTTTCTCATTGCAATACGGCCCTGATCTTTACTAAATCAAAAATATAAAACTTTTAAAAATAAAAATTGGCCGGCAAATACGAAAAACCCGGCCCCTCGCGAGACAGTGACCATAATGAGAGGTCGAAATATTCAAACTAATGAATACACAGTACTTAAAATTTGCATTTAAAAATAAGCCATAATGAATAGGGTCCATTTCGAACACATTCATGGACCATTTTACTGTTACACTTAATTAGAGTCTCACATTGTAAATTCTCACCTCAATATCATTTTGTGTATTTTTTCAAAAGCTTCTGAATGTGTTGATAAATAAAAACAATAAACAAATGTACAGCATTTAAAGAAGCATGATATTTTTGTAAATAATTTAATTTTTCGAAAGCAGAATTCGCTTAAATTTAGTTAAATGCATCGTGATGTGAATAAATTTAATGTCTTGTTTTAACGGAAACGTATTGAAATGTTCATTTAACTATTACAATAATAATCGGTGGATTTATATGGCGCCAATTTTATGAAAAATCTCAAAAGCGCTTTGTAATTCCATACTTAAACATTCATTCTAACCAAGCTAACACACGATAAACAAAAGACGTTGAATTTCAGTTAAGATCAGAACTAAGTCTGTCGAGGCCATTTTCAAAAAGTTGTAAATAACTCTATTATTATTTTTTTATATATTTTTTTATTATTTATAAATCATATAACACAAAGTATTTTACAAGTATAATACGCTGAATTACATTCCCAGGAGTTACAACAACTCAATACGGGACATAAATAATATTAGCATTTAGAAAATAACACATATTGAGAACAACAAGGAAACAAAGCAAGTTTAGCACCATTATAACTAAATATAAAACATCAATATATACGCCTAAAACCTTTTCTTACACAAGCAGAATAAATACATTTAAAAAAACGCTTTTAAGAATTAAAAAAAGTAGTGAATCTACTAAAGGAGATAAGGTCATTAACATCACATGCCATGCAGATGATGCTGCCATAGTGATGATGAAAACATATCCATCTCAGTTAGTAAACATCTGGATGCCTAAGAAATGTCATATAGTACAATGAACAAATAATTATTGGAAACATAACTAAGAAATACAAAACGTGTGTCAGACCAAATTATGGTGTATACAACAGAGGCAAGGATCGATAGAGAGAAAATAAAAAATACGAAAAACCAAATAGAAAAACTAAATAGAAAAACAAAATAGAAAAACCAAATAACTGCTCATCACGTCAGAGATGAAAGTAATAAAGGCAATCGCAGGGAAACCCAAAAGAGGCAGAATCTAGAGTCAAGAAGTTAGACGGATTTGCAATACCCATTTAATGTCTTGTTTTAGCGGAAACGTATTGAAATGATTATTTGTTTATTCAAATAGTAATTAGTGGATTTGTATGGCGCCAATTTTATGAAACATCTCAAGAGCGCTTTGTAATTCCAAACTTAAACATACATTTTAACCAAGGTAACACTTGATAAACGAAAGAAATTGAATTTTAGTTAAGAGCAAAACTGACTAGGTCTTTCGAGGCCATTTTCAAAAAGTTGTAAATAACTCGCTATTAGAAAATGAACATCGCGATGGGTGTTTGAACCTCAGACCTCTCATTTGCGAGTCCGCAACACTAATCACGGGACCACAACCCGACTATTTTTACATAAACTGAAAAGAAAATGTCGTGTTCGAAAAGTTATCGATTAACATTGCGGCGCCAAATGCGTAATAGAGTGAAAAAGACTTACTATTTATATTGCTTACTCTGAATTCAAACCTATATGTCGCACCCTTTTGCACTACTTGACATTTGTTTATTATATACAAGAAAAACAAAGAACCGGATCTGAGCCTGAACTTACTAGTTTTATAATAAATAACCACATTAAAAACCGTAAAATACTATACATAAATATTCGTAGTCTGAAACCCAAAATAGATTAACTAAAAGCACTTATAATAAGTGAATTTGAAAACCCGATTTCATAATTCTAACTGAAACATAGCTCACTAATAGTGAAGCAGAATTATATGACATCAATAATTACAATGTCATAAACTCCTGCCGGGAAGGTAGAGGAGGAGGTGTAGCTATGTACATTAAGAAAAACTTAAATTACGAAGAAAAAAATATTGAAAATAAATGAGATATGGCAAACATTGTTCTAATAAGTCTCATAAAATAAAAAATAAATTGGTGTGCTATCTACAGACGACCAAATAAAACCGAAGTACATAGTTTCATAAATCTTTTAGAAACCCAAATACTTCCGTGTTAAAATTAAGGAAAAACAATAAAAGTTGGGGATTTTAATATCAATATATTAGAAAAAGACAATGTACTGACAAATGAATATGTAAATAGCCTAATATCTAATAATTATGTAATTCTTAACGAAATTTCACTTGAAAGATATACAAGATGGAATCACAGAGGAGAAAATTCGATTATTGATCATGTATTTACAAATATTGTAGAAGCTAAATATACTATAGACTACAAAGATACTCCACTTAGTGATCACAGAGCACTCTATCTTAATAAACATATACCTATCGAAAGACAAAAAATATCTAAACAAAAATACACCTTAGAAATAACAGATTACGTCAAATTAAAAGAAAATCTCATGGCAAAAATACAAGAAGTTAATAGTTTTAAACAGTTATAGTCCAAGACGATATAAAAAAGAACACAAAAACAAGGGTGAGAAACTTCACAACGTCAACAAAGGAGGATTAGCTAACTAAAAACATATTTCAAAAAATAAAAAATAAAAATCAAGTACATGAAAAACGATTAAAGAAAGAAATAACAGTCAACTTATGACCGAACTAAAAAAATTCTAAAAGATTTAAGAAATGAAATCAGAAAGTCAAAAAATCAATATTACCAGAATTATATAAAATCAGCAGAAGGCAGCAGCAATAAATAAAAAATATCAAGTCTGGAAAAAAATTGCAGTCAGCTAATATAACAGAAATTAATATGAAAGATGGGATTTTCACAAATGCTGAAGAAGAAATATCAAATATTATCAATGAATATTACTCCAATGTAGACCAAAACCTTGCAAGTAAATAAGATGGACCATGTCTAAACATATCAGAAAAACGAAGAAAAAAAATAAATAGTACCTTTATTTTTAGACCAACAACGACAAAAGAAGTGTGTAAAATAATTGACAATCTCAAAAAAAATGCATCGCCAGGATATGATAAAATCAAACCTTCACTCATAAAAAATCTCAAAGATATTTTAAGCCCGGCCGTATCAAAATTAATTAACATGCATATAAAGTTAGGAATCTACCCGGAAGAATTAAAGACTGCAAGAATAACTCCTATATTTAAAGGTGGAGATCGAACGGAACCTAGTTACTATAGAACTATAGCAACTTTAACTGTATTTAATAAAATATTTAAAAAATGTATTCATAAACGATTAATGAGACTTATAAAAAATCTCAATATAATATGCTTAGACCAAAATGGTTTTCAAGAAAAAAAAGGAACTGGAACTGCTCTAGTAAATTTAATTAATTATAATCAAACAAATATTGATGCTAAAATTCCAACCACAGGAGTAATATAAGATTTTAAAAAAGCTTTTGATACAGTTCACATTGAGACCATGATAAAAAAATTAAATGATATAGGAGTAAAATCTCAAGAATACAAACTATTAAAATCATACTTAACAAATCGGAAGCAGAAATGAAAATGTAAATGAAATAAAAATTCAAATACAAACAGTAAATTTTAGAGTCCCACAAGGATCTATTTTGGGTCCACTATTATATATTTTATATATTAATGACTTATTACTGTATAATTTTAAAGGGAAAATTATTATATATGCCGACGACATTGGATTTTTCTATAAAAATCAAACAGACGTTTTAACAAACAATGACATAAACGAAGACCTTACTGAATTGACTAAATGGACAAACACAAACTCACTTACACTTAATGAAAAAAAATGCAATATTATCAATTTTGAATCTAGAAAAAAATGTCACAAAGTAGATGCTTACATAAATAATAAATGACTAACTGAAATTGAACATGTTAAATACTTAGGACTAACAATAGACAGACAATAATTGACATGGACAATTCATATCAACAATTTAATTAGCAAAGTGGCGACTTTATCGAGTCTATTTTTGAAAATCAAAAACTTTTTTCCAATAAAAATTGAAATGTATGAAGCCTATGTAAAAATTAAAATATGTTATATGCAACTACTATGGGGAACAGGAAATCAAAATGACATAAACAGACTACAAAGACAGCAAAATAACATATTAAAGTTAGTATATGACCTTCCCTATCTAACAGCAACTAAAGAACTTTTTGAACAAACTAAACAATTAAATGTAACTGAATTTTTTAAACTCGAATCTTTGAAATGAATTCATAAATTATCCACTGATGTAATTGTAGACGAAGAATCAAAACTTGAAAAAAAACTATCGTAAACATGAACACAATACGAGAATATCAGAAAAATATCATATACAATCTTTTAAAACGAGAAAAGGACAATTGAGACTTATAAACCATGGACTAAAATTATACAATAAACTACCAGACAAAACTAAACAAAAGACTCAGACACCCTTTACAAAAGATGTTAAAATTATTATTATTAACAGTAGAATGTGAATTTTAAAAGTGAAAATATTTTGTTAAATGTTCGTAACGGTTTATCAATGAAATTAAAATTTAAAAAAAAAAAATTCTCACCAAATACAAGATAAGCTCCGGAACCTAAGTTGAACGGAACACAGGTCAGTTACTTAGTGCCATATCTAGTGTATAATGTCGGGTGCATTGAGTTTTTGACTAAGGTAGGCAGAATTAATAAAAGTACGTTTTATATAATATAAGTATTAAATCTTACAAAACAGTTTCCTTCACTCGTCACATTAGTTTGAACCACTATGTTTTGTTTGTACACACTCAGTTAGCCAGTTAAACTCTTCATACTATTTAACACTGAATTTACGTGTAACATGAAATAAAAAAAAATAAAAAAAACTAATTTAGGAGTGCATCTTCCTTTTTCTAATAATAGGTTTTTTGTCCATAAAGGATAACCAAGAAAACGCGTTGTTTTTTAAAACGGTTAAACACATATTATCTTCAATATCAAGTTCAATATCAATTAATTCAATTAAATTTCACAGTACTCGATTAAAATTTTTAATTAACAAAATAAACGTGGCCCATATTCTCGGTTGTATAAAAGAAACGATTTGAAGCGTTTTAGGTTATTTATTTGACGTTTGATCTTTGACTATCTTTTATTAAATAATAATAGAAAAAAACGCTAGATGTCAGAAACGTATTTGTTTTTTATTTCTAAAACAATGCACCAAAGGTCATGAAAAAGCACTGCCTACATAATCACCTATATACACGTAATTACAACTGAAAAAAACCCACACATACACGTTTTGTTCATGTTAACTACAGTTGCAATATGAACAAAATAAGCATTTGTAGTTTGTTCCTTAACCAACCCTGGCCGATGGCGGCGCGCCAATTGGTACGATACAGTACTTAACTGAATTATATCGCGTTTTTTAAATTTTTCAAATAGTTACTCGCATATTTAATATTATTTTGTGTTATTGTTTTGATGAATTTCTAGTAGGGTAGGCAATGCTTATGTATCTATATGGAACGCACGCCACCGAGTGTATACATATATATGAATCTGAATTTAATCACATATTCTACAATGAGATGTTTGCCCTTCTTCAACTTATTATGGAAGAAAAGATATAGGGCAGTCGGGGTATGGGACGGAAAGAGCATCATGGCTCTGATATTTTTGACAGTGGTTCGGTGTGCCAGATGCAGCAACGCAGATTAGACTGGCTCAAGATCTTGATGAATTCAGAATGATGGTCGCCAACCTGTGGCAGGAGCGGAAAAATAAGATGAAGTGTTGCGTAATTATAAAATGGCCAAATTCAAATATTATTAGTTGATTATCAAAACCAAAATTGGTACATTGACAAATAATAAGTAGGCGTGTGAGTTTTCATATTTAATATAATAGATCTCGTAATAATATTATGAAAATAGAATGAACAAATAGAGTAAGATTGTTTGTCATAAATGCTTGCAAAATCACGTAACTCGCTGGACTTCTCCACAAAAATAAGTGTATATTTGTCTATGGCAAACACAAGCGTCTATGGTCTCCTTCGTGATCTACGGAACCAGGTGATCTCAATTGTAAGTAAACATTTGGACAAACAATTATTAGGATGGTCCCATTATAACAGATACATGTTTAATCTATCTCTTAACAAAAAACAGAGCAACATTGTTCTCAATCGACAGTGATGTTATTTGAGTGACGAGATTTTTCTGTTTACAAAAGGTTATGAGGATCCCATTTTGAATAGTGTGGGAGCCGCCGTATTGACTCTTACAACGCTGATTTTCCGCGTCTTTACACAGTATCCATTATCAAGTTAATTAATATGGACCCGTGAAGCAGTCAAAGAACGCACTATTGATACAATATTTTGACTCTATTTAACTATGAATTCAAACATGTATTTTTTGACAAGTTTACAAATTTGTGACTCAAACACCCAAAAAAATCGATTCCAATAGAGCTTAAGGTATGTATCTACATAGGATAAACACATAATGCGAGATAATCTAATCATAGTTTTAAAACCTTTTTTTTTGTTTCGGATGGCAAGCAGATGAAAAATACAATTTAAAGTAAAATTAAACTATAATCCTGGACCTCTTACTTTAAAATCCCGGAAAGGGAAATTAAGTGGAGACTAGTCCGCTTCGGTGTGAAAATGTTTGCTTGTTCACCTACCATTCTTGAGATCGTGGGTTCGATTTCTGCTAGGAAGGACGTGAAATATTGATAAACTTACATTAATTTAACGGAAATTCAAAATACGCTGCATTTGATTTACGCGTGCAGTGCGCTATGCATTACTGGATACAAAAAAGGGCATGATGATAAAAAGAATCGTTGAGTCATCAATTTGTTTTACTCATTATTTTATTCACGTGTTCCTAAGGCACCGATTATGATGGGAAATTAAGGACGTCATATGATCACCATGACGGTATGGTTGAAGACAAATTCTCTAGAGCGATTACAAAGATACACTACCGATCCCCTACCTTCGAGTTCTGAGTAGGTACATCGAAATGTAATAAGGGGAAGCGTACGTCACGGTACCCATACATATCTACGCAATAAAGTGACAAAGCTTCATTATGTCGTCATAGTTGAAGATAATTTTTCCTTTTTACCGACGGGTCTAGTATCCTTCGATACGCATATTTACGCATTAAAAGTGTCAAAAATTTGTTCCACCGAGCAATTTCTCCTTTGATTACGAATTATTTACATTTACATTCGTTCTAAGGTAGGCACTTTTTTCTTAAAAGCCCATAAAAAATATGAGAGAGAAATTTTATGTATATTTTGAAATCGAATTGAATTCAGATATAACTGTCAGTTTTGAAAGCAAACACCTTGGTGCACAGATAATATTTTTTGATTCTGCTCTATTAACATATAAGAGCATTTAGATTTAAAATGTTGCTACTTGCATAAAAAAAACTTATAATACTTTTTCCATCTGTTTTACTATCTTCCGGAGTGAACGTATCGAGACGTTAAAGAAGCTGGCTTTGTAATTGCTCGGTAGATAAATACAGACGATCGATGGGCATACTGTTTTGGTAATTGTCAAAAGTCATAAAATTCGAGCATTTTTTGCTTGAACTGGGATTTGTTGGAGTTTCAACACGCTTTAAGTGGGAATTTTTTACTTAAGAAGCCTATTTAAAATATAAACGAGAACTATTTTAAATTTTAATGAAGTAAGGAATGCTGACCAAATTTTCGGGGTCATTTATTAGTTTTAGTTCATTTATTAGATAAGTCGGCAAAACAAAACGAGGTTGATAGAGATAGTACAGAAGTTAAGTGTACCGTCTCGATATATACAGATGAAGATAGCATTATTACATATTTAATAGACAGAGAAGACTTTTTACAACATTGTTGTAAAATTATAGACACACAACTTGTATTTAAGGAAAATTCTGTAGTTTCTCGCAACGTGGCTGACAAAGAAACTTTCTGTCGAGATAAAGGCTCTTCGAGTGCAGAGCAAAAATGTTGTGCTGAAGAACATTTAAGAGAAGGTAATATAGAAGTGTAGTCATTTACAGGGCTTGTGTTCTTTATCTCTGTTGTAATATGTTAATATAAACCGCTCTCCAGGGAGTTGAATTCAGTTTATGTCTACAAAAATTTGGACAAACTCAAAATATTGTTGTGCTGAAGGTTTATTTTTTTATGCTTTAATAACTTCGCAGTATTGTTTTTTTTTTAAATTATAATGTCGTATTTGTTATTTAAAACAAGTCAACAAGCATATGTTTGTAGTTAGCGTGGCCAGTTAATTATCAAGTTTTATTTTATTTTTAAAATAAAATTGCTTGTTTTGTACAAACTAAATATATTATGTTCATTTATCGTTGCTACCTTTGTAATCGATCAAGATGTTCAAAATTATTTATTTGTGTATATTGTACCAACAATGTGTTAACGCATACAATGTTGTTTTACTAATATAATTGTAAACATAAATAAATAAAAATTATTAAACTGAACCGTATATTGAAGTTGCTAAATCACTAGCTTTATAAATAGTCTTCTATATTACATTCTCTAAAGAGTTCTTCATCTCTATAGTAATATATTAATATCGATAGCTCTCTTCGGGGTTGAATCCACTCTTTATCTAGAAAAAATGGGCAGACTCAAAACATTGTCGATAAATCCACCTGGTCTGGTATAAAAATTAAAAAATATATTTTTAGGCGTTGCCTATGTAGGTGAAATAATTCAATCATATATGAATCTCATCCACAAAAAAAAGGTTTAGCTCTCCAACTTCACAAATGTCAACGTATGGAAGAATTTAAGGAATATGGATGTTCAAATATAGGCAGAATGGTGAATGTTACACAGTGTTTAAAGTGGCCACTTAAACTGGCCAATGACAGGTCATAAGCCCTGTAGATGCCTAGTCTTTCATATTCCCTTCTATAAAGAGATCTTAATCTCTGTTGTTATATGTTATTCAAGGGGTTTCTGCTATTACAGAAACTGTAATATTTTATTTATTTATTTGGAAGCTCAATAAGGATACATAAAATTCAAACAATTTTTAGGTTAGCATAACTAACGTTCTTTATATATATCATCAATAATAGAACTCCACCATCTGTCATAAATTATATAAAATAATTGTGTAAAATTAATTTAAGTAATAAAAGTTAAACATAAGAAATTACTTTTTTTTTAAAGAAAAGTAAAGAGAAAATAAGAACATATAAGATGTAATAAAATAAACGAAAATTAATATATATATAAACTACCAACGTCATCTTCTACGTAACGAAGTTAGACTTTATCAGCATATATAACTTATTATTATTATCAATATGCATACTTATAAAACTGTTTATAAAATATTTAATAAAATTAAAATAATTAAAAAGCAATAGTATTGATAAATTCAGTCGTTGTATTAATAAGTGTAAATTTAAAAATTTGTCGTTGTTGACCCATTGTATAATAACCTTTATATTAGTTAGCGAGTTGATGTTTTTTAATGTCAACAAATTATTCATGATTTCCCTAAACAGCTTTAAAATTGTAAATTTAACGCATTTAGTTTCGTTTATTGTCATCATTTGGCATTCGAAGCAGACACAAAAAACTAGATTTATTGTCAATTGATAATCGTTCAGAATCTCATTGGTCTACCCGTTTAGTTCTCCAATTCGTGCCATATTATATTTAAGCGGAAAATTCTGATATAAAACAGCGACTGAATAAACATACGATCGTATTTGTATAATGTAACATGTGATTTCAATATTTCTTTGTTGGTCCTTTTGCACCATTGCCACCAGATTTTTTAGATGTGCGCAACGACATAATTTTATGAACCTCTTTAAGGATACTATATTCTTATTAGCGCAGCGGTGCGACCGCGGATAACCGATTCATGTTTTATTTAACCGGTGATAAGAATATCTGATTAATCAACTTAAAATCGATAGTGGTTAAAACAATAGTAATAAAACAAAAATAATCGGTTAAAAAAAACATCATTTCTTTATATGGCATATTCGAAACCTTTTGAATTACTAATAGTTTTTTTTTATATTTGCGCCTACTAATGACATCTATGGGAGTAGGAAGGATAAATTAAAATGGCCTACTTTATCGTTTTTTTTTGTCTTAAAAAAATACTTATACATGAAGATAACATACGAGTACATTTGTTTGTTATGAAAAATGCATCTTTTACAATACTTTTTTATATGCATTTATATAAAGATTTCATATGCTAAGACAGTTTACTGACGAGCAAATATGCATATGGGCGGCATATTGCCGTAAGGCAATTTCTTTTTACTTGCCCAAACCGTTTAATTTGAGAAAATCAGTGGTATATGAACATATATGTAAATTATTATGAAAGTAAAATTTGGTTTTGGTATAATATTATTAAATAAAAATATGAGTTTCTGTATCACCCCTCGATGGAAAGAGCGCTCTCCCAAAATTGTAGTAATGTTTTGAAAAAATCGTAAAATGGTATAGCACTAATAAAACGGTTTTCTTTTTAAAAAATTTATAATGAAGTGTTACGAAGTGAATGCTGATTCAATTAATATTATTAAATTGTATATATTTTATAATGTTTTCATCATAAAACAAAAAAATCATACATTTAAATATATTTATATATATGTATATTTAGAAGTAAAATTTGACAAAATATCTACAGCATTCTAGGAAGAGAAAAGGGGGTTAAAATGGTAGGAAAGTGGGAAGGAAAGAAAGAGGAGAAAGGAAAAACTAAACAAATATTCTGGAAATGACATATCAATCGTGATTTGAATGTGAATAAAGAAGGAGTCTCTGACATTAATGGGTAGATTATTTCACAATCGGGCAACTACCACTTTGCCACAGGCAAAAAAATTAAGAGCAGTGAATGTGTATTTAAAGGGTTTTTTTGTTACTACGATGAAGAGATAGCCCATGCTGAGATAGATGCTGGAAGAGCTCTCTTAGATAAACAGGCGAAGTAGGATTATTTAAAATATTGAAAAGGAGTGATAAACCGTGAATGTTTTATCTATGCTTGATACTGAGCTAGTATAGTTGAATGCGAAATTTGGTTATGTAGTCAAATTCGCGAATGTTAAAGATACAACCTATTCAAACATTCTGCACTTGTTCTAACTCATCAACTTCGGGAAGCAAACCAGGAATCTTCTCATTATTTTGAACACATTATACTACAAAGATCGCTATTATTTGATTTAAACTATATATTTCGGAAAAATTATTAACCAAATTAAAGAAAACTTTTTTTTTTTTTAATTCCTTGTTTAGCAAACTTTTGATTTGTGAACGGTCCATCTCAATGTTTTCAGCAGTGAATATATTCGAATGATCGATTCTTTTCATAACCGAATATCCGCATTACTAATTCCCATTCACGGCGAAGGCTTGAGAAAGTGTTTTCTTTGGTCTGTATGTTATTTATAATGGTTGATTCTGAATTTCACCACGATGAAGAAACTGGGTGAATAATTAGGTACATATCAGATGGACATAAGTAATCGCAGCCTCCCAAATGGACCGCTTGAGAGATCTTGAAGATAGCGGCGAATTTAATAGGTACAGTTTCGTTTGTTTGGATTTATTTCAGAGAACATGCAGAGAATTGTAAACAAAGGACAACAAACAGCCCATTGCTGTTCTTTTTTTTTATTAATGATATTAAAAAGTTGTAGTCAAATCGCGTTTTTTATTATTCGCGAATGACTTGAAGCAATTTTTGAGGGTTAAACTTTGGATGATTTTCGTACTCTCCATGCGGATATAATAAACGTATCTGAATAGGAAAGACGAAATAAATTATTGGTCAATATTTTTAAATGCTCAGTTATGTCTTTCACCAAGGCCCACAAAACGCCTTTCTTCCGCCATAAAATGAATGACCAGAATCTTATGCGGATTTCGAAAGTTAAAGATCTGATATCACTTTTGTGAATTCCCTGACATTTTATGATCAGACCGAAACAGTTTGTAGTAGTTCGTTGAAGATGTTAGGATTCGTCTTGCCTACTGCCAGGGTTTTTGGTAGTACACGAGTACTGAGATTTTTTTATAACTCGTTAATGCGAAGTAGACTCGAGAGTAGCTCGATGATTTTGGGACCGTGTGAGTTGAAGAACTCTCTTATGGTGGAGAGGGTTCAAAAGAAATTTCTTTGGTTTCTCTACATGAGGGAGTGCGGATAACATCCATGGCTTTATCTCACTGAGTTCCTCCAGGGTATGCTTGGTTACAGCA
The DNA here is from genome assembly GCF_059751315.1 of Micrasema longulum. Lineage (NCBI taxonomy): Eukaryota > Metazoa > Arthropoda > Insecta > Trichoptera > Brachycentridae > Micrasema > Micrasema longulum. The sequence goes on from NW_028278641.1 coordinate 71,515, forward strand.
GTTTGAAGACCATAAGGAATTTGTATTTAACTACACACTTCTTTCAATTGTTGCGCGGTATTATTGACAACCCTGAAATTATGCGAAGCATTAGCTTTGTTCCGGATAATTACTTTAGACAGCGTCAGCATAGACTGTTTCACATTGCAATATACAGGACCAACCTGTCAATGGTTGGAAGGACTATCTCTATGTTGAACAACATTACTTTGGATATTGACATTTTTCACGTCTCTGAGGGAGTTTTTTGTTACAAGATTCTCTTATTTTTTTAACATATTATTCTCTGGCTAATATGTATACTTATGTATTATTTTTATATACACCTAATTTTTTCCTTATTATTTAAATTATTTGTATATGTTTAAATTGATATATTCCATTTTGTAATGTACATATATTTGAATAAATAAAAATTAAAAAACTGTAATTGAAAAATTGAAATTGAAATATATACGAGGAAAATAATCTTTTTTATTTTAAATATTTTATTTTGCTTTTACACAAGTATGCCTAAAAAGCACATTTGAATCATTTTAATTGAAATGAACGTATAATATATCACATCCACTATCAAAGAAGTCAAGTCAGTAGAATTGTTTAAATAACGCCTAAAGAAACATTTTCTTTCTCTCTTCCTTAATATTACTTCTTTTCTTTTCAGTTTTAATCTCGTTTACGCATTAAAGACTAGTTAGTATTGATATTAATAAATTAATTAATAATATTGAGGCTTTACTGACAGAATGCATTGTCATTAAAACAAGTTCCGAGGTAATCGCATTTAAAGCTTTTTATTCTTTCAACGCATTATTTCTCATACAATTTTCTATTATTTTTTTAACTGTGAGAGAGTAATCTTTATTCTAAGTTTAAAAACAACATCTTGCACCTGTATTTAAAAATACTTGAAATTTATAAAGACTGTTGACTTAATGCATTCTGTCAGTATGGACAGCTTCGATATGTACAAATATTCCTAGTTCTATTTTAAAATCTATTTTTCGCATTCGTTTTGAAACTCGAGTAAAAATAACACCTTTCGTTTTATTTGTTGGTTTAAAAAATCGCTATTTGGTCACAAGCCCGCCTATATTAATACTCATATGATTGGATGAAAAAATACATTAATTAAAACATAAAGGCGGCTCTATACGCTGGCCGGCACGTTAGTAAGTACGTATTAGAAAACGTACAGAGGAGGTTTTGTGGCTGGTAGAGCTGACACACGCGCTGGCACATGCTTTGGCATGCGATCCGACAGCAGAAGGTTTTTGGTTTTCATCACAGTCAAAGGGCGCTGGCTGAACTTTGTCATTGCGACCACACGTTGGCCCAGCTTTGAGTGCACTACGAACTACCGGAGAGGGTGCACGCGATTTTTTGTGCGCATTTGACGTTCGCACATTGGCCGGCAATGACAGGTACTGAACGACTCCCCAACGCGTAGGCAGTTTAGCGACTTCATTGCCAACATGCGTGTTAGGGTACTGGCAGGGTACAGAGCTGCTTTAAAAAATATCTGTGTATTATGTCATGTTAGAATAAAATATATTTTTAAAATTATCATGCAAACTTTTCAATATAGCAATCCTGTATTAGAATAAAAAATCGACATTATTTAGACCAAGATTGCAAGTGTTTTGTCAATGAAAAATATGACGTTTTTTTTTATTTATTTACATTTTTAGAGTAAATAATATCCATAATAACACAATACCCATATTGATTTTGAAAATACAATAAGTTATTCTAAATGCATTTCATATGTTTTTTATCGGAATCCGTTGTACGTGATATTTTCCTAATCCTCTGAAGTATTGTAAACTGAATTAGGACTCGTCGGTTCCTTTAGCTGTCCATTAGATTTAGAGCAGGTGACTCCAGCACCACATTTAAAAAGCGTCAATTCTTCGACTCTCTGCTGCTTTGATGCTCCATATATCTACATTGTACAAGAAAATGAAGTGGACCCAACTCTTGATCTCGGTACTGTTACTCACACACCGGTCTTTATCAAACCTTTTAGACCAGATTTTATCAAACTTACAGTTGGCAACAAATGTTTTGAATTTGTCAAAAATTTTGTAAGCAAGAACTGAATTCAACCTCCAACGGAGCTGTTATTATTAACATATTACATGTATGTAAATATACCTAGCATGTTGGTAAAATAATAATTCAATCAAATAAATCTCACCCGCAACAATAAAGGTTTTAGCTCTTTCACTTCACAAACGTAAACAGATATATGAGCCGTAGGAATATAAATGTTCATATATAGGCAGAATATTGGATGTTACACATTATGTGAAGTGGCCATTTAAACCAGACAATGACAGGTCATAAGCCCTGTGGATGCCTAGACTTCTATATTCTCTTCTGTAAAATGTTCTTCATGTCTGTTGTAATATGTTAAATAGCTTTGGCACATTTGGAGACGCGCGGCGATGCTACGTTTAATTTTTCCTTCGCATTTCTCTTCGATGTCAATTTGTAATCCAAGGTAGAAGATCCACTTTAGACCCCGGAACGAGTTTCCGAGACGAACCTCTAAAACTGGTCAATGACCATTATTGTAAAATTGCTATTTGACAAATGCATATTTTAGGTTTTTATCAATACACTCACACCAAAGTTTCCTCGAATGCTAAGCTATGTTGGAATGTAATACATGACCCGTATAAAACTTTGCGTAAATCCGTAAGTAAATAAATCTTTAATGAATGTGGGTAAAGTTATGTATACGTTTGTAAATATAAACACGTATAATATATAATGTAAATTATTTTCTGGTCGCCGGCTATAAATTTTCCAGCGTTGTCAGCTATTTAAACGGTATCAGTTTCTTGGCGAGCATCTCAACACTGATTATAAGCGAGGAACTTGTTGCAAGAAAGATCTTCCGTATAAATGATCCTTGTCACCGCGACGGATCAAGAACTATTGCTACAGTAGTGGCAAGTGTTTGAGAAATCTGCTAAAAAATAATAAAAAAAACAAATAACAAATTTTTTAGTTGGTTCAAATTTTTGTAGACAAGGACTGAGTTCTACTCTCTGGATAGCTGTTAATATTGATATATTAAGTACTAACATTTCTTGGTGGAACTGCATTTTAATTATAAAAATTAAAATACTTTATAGTTTTATTCCACTATTTTTATTATTATTTTATTTTTTTTAATAATTTTTTTATCAGTGACCAGATTTGCACTTCTTGCACTTGTATATAACATAAAAATTTGTTTAGTCTCCCACCAGTCTAACGATGTCGGTCACGACAAAACCCGGTCACTGGTAAAAAAATATATATAAATAAAAGTGGAATAAAACTATAAAGTATTTTTATTATGTTTTTAAAAAAAAAAAAAAAAATGATTATTTATTTATAAACCCTTACAAATTACAATACAAACATTACATCCTTTTTACAAAAACAATATATACATTATTGACATTTTACAACAAAGATGAAAAACATTTTATAGATGGTAATATAGAAGTCTAGGCATCTACAGGGCTTATGACTTGTCATTGGTTGATTAAGTGAAAAATTTGGACAAATTAAAAATATGTTGATAAATCCACCTGGTCCATGAAGGAGAATAGAAATTTTAAAAAAAATATATAAATATTAATATTCTCGAACGTTGACTTGCCTGCTATAAGCTGGTTTAGCTAACGTTTTTTCGTAAATAAGGACACACGTTATTTATTTTTACCTTTTTTGAGCTATTTATATATTCGTAATGAGGGTTAGTTTTTCGTATTATCTCCTCATTTGATTGGCTAAGAACTTCGTCGTGCCCAAATCAAAATTGTGCAAAAATCACTACTCTAGTGCCATAATCCATGGAAAAAATACGGGAATATCAGTTAATAAAGAAAAGTCAGACCGCGTTTTACCCTGAGCATTCTAAAATTATGACTCTCAACTTATGCTCATTTTTCAACTGCCCGTCGAGTTTTAACGCGACCTTGACGTTTAATTCGAAATAAAAAAAAAAAAGAGAAATGACTGTCGTAAAAGCGTGCATAAACTCTCCGGATAAGAGGAAAAATATTTTTCATTGATTGCTTCTTGGTACTGGTTACTTCTCTTAGGTACTTGTTTATGATTGAATTCCAAAACTTAAAATTATTAATATTCAAATACTGAATTTAATTTGGTACCTTAGTATTTATTTATTAATTTAAATATATATGTATGTATATATGTAAATATATATATAAATAATTGGCCAAAAACAAAGTGATTAAATTATAAATTAAATTATATTTTCATTCAAAAATCATAAACATATGTTTTATTAGGTAACAATAATTTATTTTTTGTTCAATCTGTATAATTTTATGACAGCATTTTTATTATCAACAAATATTTTGAAACAATTTTTTGTGATTAGAATAGATTTGAATCAATAAAAACATGTTTTCAAAGGTTTGGCATGAAAACAAAAAGTGCATATCAAACATAATTATCGATTTTATCATTAAAAAAAAGATTAAGGAAGGAAAAGGAAACAGAGATAAGAATGATAAATTATGAAAAAAATCAATGAAAAAAGAAAAATTCAATAATCATTTATATTTAACCACAACCCGACTTCTTTGTGTCCACCTGTTTTGAGACGTACTCGTCTCTTTGTCAGGACACCAACTAAGCAAACATGCAACACCTACGTTGTTACACAAAATAATAAAACCAAAACGACGCGACGTGCATTTTAATAAGCAACCCTGATAAGGTTATAAAAATAATATGTAAATGGTTATATCAAAATATTTAATAACATTTAATCAAATATTTGACCACAAAGTAAATGCTGTAAATATTTAAAATGAGAAATAATTTTTAAAAATATCACCAAAAAACCTAAAAAAAACGTAACTTATAAAGATGAACATAACTTGTCTCCTGTTTTCAAAAAAAAGCGAATGCGGACAAAATGAAATAAATTTATGTTTCATTCATTCGTTATTCCATGTCCACTCCCTAGTTGGAGCATATGGTGTCCACAAAGATCCTCCAAGCATCTTTGTCGGCTGCCAGCTCCCGCAAATCCTCCCAATAAATTTATCTAAACATCGTTAATTACATAAAAAAATCACCGATCGCGAATAATGTTTGTGGCCACAATATTTAGTTTGTATGTATTAATTTGGCTCGTAGAGTATTTTGTCTTTGGAGAATTTAGATCGCAATCTTTCACTAGTTTGTTTATATTTTATCCATAGCACACGAGAATACGGGTTTTATATATTATTTTGCATGTTTTGAATTCCAGTTCCGCATGGAAAAAGTGTTAATTTTTATTAATGAAAAATATTTGTTAATCACTTTTTAAATATTTGTATCAGCTTGATTAGCATTTAAAAAAAAATGGAGTCGATTAAATCAACGGCTTATGTAGGTACTTTACTATTTTTATTGTCAATTTTCTGTAATGTTACCAATACGGTTTAAGGTAATCGAATAAATTCGCATACATAATTCCGATAATCTGAATGAATTCAGTCTATTTGTCACTGATAATTATCTTCGACCAAGGCAACACAGGTTGTTCTACCTACCACGATGCAGAACCAACCTGCCAATGGTTATGCCCGTAGGTGGAGCAATGAGAAACAGATAGATACATTCTAAAAAAAAAATGCATACTGCAAATAAATTATGTTTTCGTAATAAAAGCAGATGTTAATTTGGTTTTTCTTTTATTTTTTTTTCTTTTCATGGTCATGTCATGCCATATTTATATGCTATAAACTTTTTAATAATTAAAAAAGGAATGGCCCCTGCTCAGACGCTGAATCCTTTGTGGGCATTTTTTCCAATTTATGTTATAGCTTAATTTTAAAATGTATTTTTCTGAAGTGTAGTTAATAATACATGTATAGAAAAATAAGCAAAAAAAATAAGAAATCGTGTCACCTTAAATGTCGATATATTTTATGACAGTAGGATTTCTCTTATAAGGGCAATTTCCAAATTGTAATATGTACTTTCATTTTACATGTTTTTTCTTTCTTATTTATATTTCATAAATCTGTTATTTATATTTTGTAATGTATTGAGAATGAATTAGATACCCTGTAATGTTCTCAATGTAAATAAAAAATAATTTAATGAAAATGAAATAAATTAAAAATTCGGTTACAAACACAATATTAAATGTTATTCAACAATGTTTTGAGTATGTCCGAATGTTTGCAAACTGGGTGGTCCCTGGAGAGTTATTTAGATCTTAATTTTTTGCTGCAAAGAGGGGAACAAGAGAGTTAAAGTTCTATTACACAAACAAAACTGTATTCTTCAACTGTCTGGTTACATAAAAATGTCACAAGACAGACGCTGTGGCGCAGTTGGTTGGATGGCTAACTGTGAAACTGGCGTCGAAAATGCGATCTCCGCCAGTTCCAAAGAAAATTCTAAAATGTTTAGTTTCTTAGTGCCTTATTGGTCTCAGTGTTGTAGTGTATTTTGTATATTTTACATATCCTTTCTGCTATCGAGCCTCAAATAAAAATTATGAAAAGTTAATTCCTTAATAAATTAATAATTTATATTGGTGGGTAGATAAGATAAGCAGGTACTCCGCATTCATAGGTTTAAAAATCAATATTGCCTAAACCCATGTACTGTGAAACACTTCGTGCCAGGATGCTCAAAATCCCCTGACTCTGTCGACCCAAATCATTGAAAGCGTCGAGAGTTTTAAATACCTGGGAGTATATGTAACTGAAAATAGCAGCTTCAAAAAAAAACTGGGAGTGCGGCTAGGACTAGCAGGTGCCACGTCCAGCAGTATGAAGGCTGTCTGGAGATCTAATATTTATTCAGCGAAAACCAAATGCCGCCTATAACGAATGCATAACACCTACTCTCCTGTACGGATGCGAATTGTGGCACCTCACTAGTGCCTAAAACAGCATAGAATAGATGTATCGGAAGAATCTGGGTGTGCAGTGGTAGATAGAAATAGATAGAAATGGTCAAACAATATACATATCTAGGCTTAACTATCGAAAATAATTTTCATTGGAAATTACATGTAGAAAGTGTTTGCCAAAAACTAAAAGCGGTACTTATAAAATTCAATTATTTGAAATTCTGGGTTCCGCGGGCCACCTTGTACTGTTTATACCATGCGCTGGTTGAGTCAATTATATCGTATGGAGTGAGTTGTTACGGGCTAACATTTACAACGTATACAAATAGGATAAAAAAATTACAAATTAGATTCCTTAAAATATTAGCAAGTAAAACCAACTTGATAACTTGTCAAAATGACTACGAAAATCTTTTCCCGATGTGTAAAGTTTTGACGGTACAGAATATGATATACTATCGCCTGGTAACAGAGGACTTCATGGATTTCTATAAAACGCCAATATCACATAAGCATGAAACGCGCCAAAAAGCGAGAGGAAACTTCATAGAAAGAAGAGCCATAAATGCGTATGGAGAGAGGACCAGGGCGTATATACTCCCTCGCATAGTAAAGAGACTCCCGGACGAAATAAAGAATAGTGATATGAATGAAAACAAAGTAAAATTGGTTTTAAAAATCTTTTTCTTAAATTCTAAGTTTAGTGTGTAAAAAAAAATAAAAAACATAATAAAATAATGGGGAAACCAAACAATTTAAAACAGTGTCAAATAAAGTGTTTGTTTATTATTTTTTATATATTTCGTTATCAAAAAAGACTTGATTTACTTGTATTTAATTTTTTTAAACTTTTATTTTATTGATATTTTTAAGATTTTTGAAAAAATATTTTATGTAAACATTATTATGTTGTGTTACAAAAATGTTTAAAGAGAGAAATCCCTGCAAAAAAACTGCTTTTGCAGTTTGGCGGGAATTAAAAAAAATGTTTAGAATTTAAAAAAGAAAAATAAATAAATAAAAAAATAAAAAAAACTAATAAGATAACTGACTTGGTCATCAAGCGGACGCGACATGGTTGGCTGGGCCATATACTGCGGATGCCTCCTGAGAGCCTTCACCACGCTTGCCTACGTTATGAGGCATCAGGTTCTCGACGTCCTGGATGTCCGCTGATGATTGTTCGTCGGAAGTTTAAGTTTTACAAGTTTTACTTCGGGACGAGAACCTAACTAGGGAGGACGCACATGAGCTGGCAGCCGATAGAGACACACTGGAGGTCTTTGTGGACACCATATGCTCCATCAAGGGAGTGGACATGGAATGATGATAGGTAGGTATGATTTTTTTTATGGAAAGGAAAAAACTAAACGTAACCAAACATTATATAACCAGGGAGATAAAAAACATAAATGGACAAGAAAATATCTAGGAAAAAAAACGATTAAAAAACAACTAAAATAAAAGCACAAGGAAGTTTTTATACAAATTCAATAATTAATTTACATTCTTAATTTTGTCGCCTTAAATATCGTTACGTTCTATCCGCAGTTATAATTTAGTATAAGTGGCCAGATAAATGCAATCATCTCGGTTCATAAAAGATCTATTAACCTTTTAGTCTTATACCCAAGTTTATGATCGCGCTATGAATATTTACTAATGAAAATCTTGAAAAACACGTCTTGTCCATTTTTAAAGCAAAAACGTATCTTGATTTGCATTAGAATTTTAAATAAGTTGATGTTAAAGTAAGTGGCTTCTTTAAGTAAAGAAAAACCAATTTGAAAAATATCCATTTTTATTCGTTCTTTGTTCTTCAACTGAAAAACTAAAATATGAAAACGTTATTAAGCTAATTATTGTTGAAGTTTATAAGTCGATGTAATGAGGAAGTTCGGGGGTTTTTAGAGAAAAACATTTTAGAGAAGGGAATGTAGAAGTCTGGCACCCACAAACCTTATGACTCTTCATTGGCTGGTTCAAATGGCCACACACTGTGTAATATTCACTATTCTGCCTACATTTAAACATCTATATTTCTTCGTTGGCGTGCTTAGACTTCTTATTACTGTTCAACTAGAAGCATGCCAATGTTTCTTTTAGGTAAAATTGTCTCACATGGAACACTTTCGTGCACTGAAATAACTGTTCTGATGGATATTTCAGAGGGCACTGGACAATGACCTTCAGGAATAATTTATGTTAAAGTATGAGAGGCTTTATGATGGATGCCGCATACGTACATGTGCTTATTAACGTGCAACAACTACGGTGAAGGTGTATAGTGGGTTTTGCATGTTGGTTAAGTTAGTGTCCTGACGAAGAGACGGGTACGTCTCGAAACCAGTAGACATAGAAAAGTCGGTAAGCGGTTATATACGAATATTTAATAATTTTCGTAAAAATATTTCGTTTGAATTATTTTAGTAGTTTTTGTTTTTTATCTGTTGGGATTTGTTACAAAATTATTTGATTAACATTTTATATTGAAAGCAGATACTGAGTCGTTCTTTATAATCGCTGCACTGCATAAATACCGTTCGCAAAGTACATACTAAGTAAATACATTTACCACAAGCCGCAGCATTGAGAAGAAAGGACTCAGCATAAAAGGAAATACTAGTCAAGTTTCTCACTCAGTTGTAGAAATGTTTTTCGAATTACCCTGTTTTTTATTCCGATCGCATAATCACTCTGACGGCAAAAAATTAACCAAGCACTCTAGCAATTTGATCTCGATTTAGGCGCGTCAGGATCTTTACTATTCACGAGGGGGCTACAAAGTAACTTAACTGCCATATCTTATTTAATTATTGTGCCTTACTGGGGATCAAATAAAAATAAAACATTGAAGGAAAATTAAAATTCCTTTCGTTTGAGCGTTCATAGCATTGCAACTAACAAATCTCTTTTAATTGTTATTCTTTACTAAATGACCAATAAAAATTAAAGTCCTTTAAAAGAATTTTAAAAGGATCTTTATAATTGTTACAAGCTACAAAGTAGTGAAAGGTAACATATAATTTCTCAGCTGGTATTTAATTGTGATTTGTCTTGGCTCAATCAATATATTACAAGCTGAATTGGCAATGCTTTGCTATTAATAGATTTTAATATATACTCGGATATAAATTAAATTTACAAAATCGAAAGTTTTAAATAAATAATTGTATTTATTCAAATCAGATATATACATATCGGTAGTCAGATGGCAGAAGGGACCATCGGGGATTTTCAAAATTGTTAAGGACAGCTGAAATACTACTCAATTTCAAGACTTTAATCCACAAACTAAAACATTTTACTGTCGTTTTTCAATAATAAATTACCATTCTAAATTATGCTGTCTTTTTTTTGTATTTTCTATTTGTATTTACTGAAATATTAGTTAAAACTTTTGAAAACTAATAAACAGAACAAACTGCAGATGGTCCCTTCTGCTATCTGAGTACCGATATACAATATCGTTTTTGTGTTTCGTTATCTATAAATTGTGAGGATATGTGTCGTGAAAGTGTGTAAAAACCTTTCGGATAAGCGTAAAAAATATGGTGTAACTTTTCAATAGTATGTGGGTACCTAGGTACTTATTTATGATTGAGTTCTATAACTTAAAATAATAATATTCTAATTTAGAATAACTTTTGGGTACGTCAAACTCTGCTCTTTGTGCCAACATTGCCATTGCCATATAGGAATACGATTTTCAAAAATGTTTAATTGTCAGTTAATATTATTTTAGTTTTTCCAAAAATCCAGTCAAAAAAAAACAAACGTGTAGAAATTGTTAAAAAATTAAGGAAATAACCTGATTGGAATCCACGAAAAACGAATTTTGTTTATAAACATTCAAAAACTAACTTTTCTTCTACACAAAAAAACAACTTCCTTCCATTTATTTTTGTAAATGCATTCTCGTCAAATGCAGCCTTGGTGAACGACCAATAAAACATTTGCGCACATAGTTTTTTTTCTACTTCACGGATTGAAGATTTTGCTATAAATATGCCCATGGCAAAGCTCATTATTTTGCTAAAAAGCGCACGTTAATCGGCCCAGTACTTATTTACTCTATTGAGGACACACATACGAATATTGCCTTTTTATGTGTAGATAAATATAAGACAAAGTAAAACTTTATTTTGTTTTATATATTTTTTAATACTTTTTTTTTTCATTACATACTTTTGAATTTGGATTTTAGGCCGGAGCGTTCTTAACAATTTAACATCTATTGATAAGGTGGTTGATAGGTTTCCTCATGAAGGTTTTAAAAAACAAATAATTTGTTGATAATCGTTTTTCAATAAGTCCACATAAATTCACTACACATTATCATATACATACAATACTCACACACTCATACACACCTACGCACATCTTCACACAATTTAAATATATACAATCACCCTCACTAACATGTGCAATAATAAAACTGATACAATAAAACAAGTAGGTACTTAGCATAAATATTATGTTAAAATAAAAGCTATCCTTATAATGTAATTGAGACACATTTTATGTATTAATTTCTATCGACATAATAGAATCATTATATTAATTCTTCAATATGTTTTGTTTTTATGAGAAAAATAAAATAAAATAAATAAAGCATTTTGATTTTAGACTATTTCAAATATAGTGAAAAACATACAGCTTTTACTTTAACAAGTTCCATTTTTTTTTCACAAAATTCATGTTTCGAGATTCTTTAAGACCTTAAAGTTTATTGGTTTTGACTCTTAAGAAATATCATATTAGGACGACATCGTCAATATTTTGAGTGTGTCCAAATATTTTTAACAAGGATTGGATTTCACTCTCTATAGAGTTATTTAAATTAATATCCTTTTATAAACCATTTAAATAAACTAAAAATATTGTTGATCAAACTAACTGGTCTAAGAAGTACAAGAATTAAAAAATATTTTCGGGTCCCGCCTAATATGGAGGTGAAATAATTCAGTCAGATGAATCTCATCTACATTAAAAAATGTTTCAGCTCATTCACTCCACAAAGAACAGAAGAATTGAAAGAGCACAATTGATCAAACATAGGCAGAATTGTGAATGTTACACAGGTGGCTACTTAAACAAGATTATGATCGGTGATAAGCCCTGTGAATACTTAAACATCCATATTTCCATCTCTGAAATGTTATCCATTTATGTTGTTATATTATGGTAATGGGACAAGGTCATTTTATTGCACAAAAAAATTGGATGCATGTTATTGACAGTAAGTCAAAATGCTTTGTAATTAAAAAAATTTTTAAACGATTTACATAAGAAAAATAAAAAGACCTCCTTTTAATTCAGAATATTAAATTTACAATTAGTGATTCTATGTAAACACCATTTGAAAAACTGTCGTTTATATGAAATACAAAAAAAAATTAAAATAATCGTTTTGTTAAATGAATCAAAACGTCAACTAATTTTCTTAATTGAAATATAAAGACTGAAACATGTTATTAACTATGGAAAGTTAATTGAAGGTATATCTGATCTTGTTTAGATCGAAGATTCAAATTAACATTAATGGATTTCGACAAGACGCCTCCATTAGGAGAAAAAACTTGCGGCGTAAGAGTTCTCTTTTCCAATAAATGCTATGAAGATATTTTTTAACCATCTTATGGCGATGCATATTCAGAATTTAAATACTTAAGAGGAAAATGAATAACAAACAGCGTCAGGGGTGCCACAAATGTTAATCCAGGAAAAAATTACATTATTTTAAGTTTGTCCAAACATTTGTAGAAAAGGACTGGATTTTACCCTCTAAGGATTTATTAAGATTTGCATATTTTTATTTTATTTTGTTTCGAAAACATACAGTCATACATAATAAGTAATAAAAATAACATTTTTTTAATATAAAAGTTCCAATTCAAATTTCATAAATTATGCAATAGATATAAACATTAAATGTGACAAAAAAAATAAATAAATAAGAATTTAAATTGGGCAAAGAATAATTGTTAACATTTGCGTTTTCCGTGGAGGTAATAAATATAAATACCGAATGCACACTCCGAACCATCCACGCACTTACACACAAACGCACATATAAAACATACACAAACGTATACATTACATTACATGTGGCACATATACAAGGCATTAAACACTCAAGATGCACATTCAGCAATTATCCCAAATAACCAACCCCATGTAGAAATTTTCTGTATAGATGCAACATGCAGTTAAAAATGTCTACATCAATACTGAGTCCATTATAATTTCTACAAGCACGTCTAATGAATACATTCGAGGTATAATTGTTTTTACAAGTTGGTACATAAAAAATGGAATTTAATCTGGTATAGCGAAGAGGACAAGGGAAACTAATATTTTGTAAAAGATACGCGAATCAACCATATTATTAAAAATTTTGAAAATACATATTAGAACAGAGATGGAAAACATTTTAAAGAAGGGAATATGAAGTCAAGGCGTTTACAGGGCATAGCTTTACAAAAATCAACAGATGGAATAATTGAAAGAATATGGGTATTGGCGAATGTTACAAAGTATGCCAAGTGGCCTCTTAAATTAGCTAATGAAATATAAAAAGCAATTGTGTAAAATTTTGAATCTAAAAATAGGGCACATATAAACACCAGGGTTCCTTTATTTTCCAATGTCGAAATTTTGAAACGCTCGCTCTTCATTTTTGTTCGAATGACTAAAAAACATACCAATTTTGTTGAGATCGGAGCATTCTAACCCGTGAGTTTACAATACTAGCCACGGGACTATAACCCAATTTATACATAGTTTGAAAAGTTATGTTTGAATTTTGGTATGTTTTTTTCCCATATCATGATATTTTTTACTTTCTTACATAAAATTTCATTTTGCGACTTAGCCTTATAATTTCCTTTTTCGACCCTTATTGACAAAAAAATGGTTTTAGTACGAGGAAAACAGATAGGGAGAGCTACGGTCTTTCTTTTTCTTCACGTGTCATGTCGGGTCCCCCCCACGTTGACGATTACTTAGGAGAAAGCTTCCCTATCCCGAGCAGTGCGAAATAACTCCTTCACAGTTTTTATTCTGGTCCATGCACGGATGATTCGAAGCCAGGAAAGCTGTTTTATGTACCTTGATCTTCCTCTTAATGACAAGCTTAAGTATGGCATATTTATCACTTGTTCAAACATGGCCAAAATATGAAATATTACGGAGCTTAACAGTGGTGAATTGTTCTCTATTGGTATTGGCTCTTCATTGTTGGTTACCGTATCAGTCCAAAATATTCTTAACATTCTACGGTGGATCCACATTTCAAATGCTTCAAGGTGGTTGATAATATCAACTTCTTCACCGTACAGTAAGACAGACCATATATAACATTTAACCATTCGTTGTCTCAGCTTAAGATTTATACTATCGTCACAAAGAAGATTTTTTATTTTGTAAAATCCTGCTCGAGCTGCTTTTATTCTGCATTTTATCTCAATGTTGGGGTCTAGATTTTCAGTGATGATACTGCCTAAGTACTTGAACTGTTTCACTCTCTCAATATTGACACCTTTAAGTTGAATATTTACATTTAGATGATTCTCTCGATTAAAAACCAAAAGTTTAGTTTTGTTTCCATTCATATTTAAACCAAAACGTTCACCGACGGAGTAAATCTTATCAATCAGTTAGTTTATCTTATCAAACGGTCTTTAAAATGGTTAAATTTTTGGGTATGTGGAGAGCGCGTTTTTACTATTTTTTTTAATTTGACAAGAGACAGTATTACCAATCGAAAGCTCTATCACGACAAAACAAAACATTCGTCATAATCAATATATGTATTAGGTAATTTCTTTATACGTGCTCTATGAGTTCTCATCACGAAATAGTGCACGAACTAAAAATTAAGAAATTAAAATAAAATATTAATATTTACGTGTTCCTTATCCGCAATTACAATTTTAAACTGTGTAATTTCTGGTGCACG